>NW_028301553.1:2032500-2290000 GCF_042242905.1 Orbicella faveolata
TACATACATACATACATACATACATACATACATACATACATACATACATACAATGTGGGAGGAAAAACACAAATAAACTACAAGTTCATCCCTACAAGCCTGTTTCGTGGTTGCCCACGTGGCGACCACGAAACAGGCTTGTAGGGATGAACTTGTAGTTCATTTGTGTTTTTCCTCCCACATTGTATACTTCGCTCTACTCTGATGTATTGAGCATTGTTCTACGAAAATCAAATTTTACACTTTATATAAATAAATATATATATAAATATATAGGAAGTCTGTGTTTCGATTTTTCCGTAGTACAGTGCTCGATACATCTTGAGGCAGATCCAAAGATGTTTCGATCATACACCAACAAATATTAGCACAGATCAAGGGTCAAAAATGATATCAGTGAAGTCGTCAATATCTTCACCAATGAAGATATGGAAAATACGCTACCTAAATCCCGGAAGTGGTTTTGTATGAATTTTACAAGTGGTGTATTTCCCAGTAAAACACTCGTGGTTCTGTATTAAATAAAATGGAATTTTGACCTTGTCCTATGGGTCAGGAATTTGCAATCTTCCTGAAGCCTCACTGAGGAGATTTGTACATCAACTATTCTAGCTAGCATTCCTGGGACATTTACAAAATTTTTTCAAAAAATTTAACCCACTGACTCCTGTGCTGGACGTAACCAGCCGTGACGAGCATTGGCCTTTGTTCCACTTCTGACTTCATCACTTTTGATCAAAATTGGCATTGATCATCTACACTCAAGTTCTGCAGGAGGAAAAGATCTTTCTACTGATACCCAGATCGGAGTGATTGGCCCAGTGGAGTCTAAGATATGCACAAATATGCTCATAAATTTGAGAGAAAAATGTGGAGCAAACTTTCCTGCAATGACACTTAGCTACTCCATGGTGAAAATTGCCTGTCTCAATGATGCTTTCTCAGAAATTTCTAAACTGGAAGCAAGCCCAGTAGAGGGTCAATCACTGCCACAAAAAGATAAGGAAAGTCAAGAAAAACTAAAAAAACAGAAAAGCCTAAAGACGTAGGTCACAAATTTTGATTTCTGTGCACACCCAAACAAAAATGTTGTAAAGCCGTGGTGCTAGTAGAAAGTAAGGCATGCTGTTATGTTGCAAATGCCTTTTTAAGTACATTGGAGCTAATTTGGCTCACACCCAGGCAGAAAATCTCCCAAATGTCCAAAGAATGCGGTTTTGGCAAAGAGCTCCAGGAGTTAATGGGTTGAAAATGCCTCATGAATGCTGGGGTGGGGGATCAGCAGGCTTGGAATTGACAGAGGCATTAATTATTAACTCAAGTTAGCATGAGCTGTTAGCTAGTCCATTTCTAAACTACTACAAGTCTTATAATCAGTCCACATGGTTTGTATCTACGCTTATTTAGTAGAACGAATGTTTTGTAATTCATGTACTGGTTGCTGTCTCAAATACCAAGTGATCTGCAGGCGTACTGGTAATTAAGATAAGAAATAACTTTCACCCAACTACTTATTAAATAGTATTTAAGTGTGAATTATTTCTTATCTAGGTATTTGGGTTTGTAGTGCAGAGCATTCAACGGTTAGAGTTAGATATCAAGTTAGGAAAGCTGTAAAGCCGCAAACACGCACGTTTGGACCCGAAGTATTTCTAGATCGTGGCTGCTAGCGGATTTATTTGTTACTGGAAAGGAATGTATCAGGACAGCAAAAAAAAATTTAAAAAAATACAGTCGAGTACAGTTGCGTACATGCTGATTTTAAGGATCAATGTCTCTCTAATTTGTCATTTAAAGCCGCTTTCTCGAGTTCAAGCTTATGTTCGTGAAGAATGCGAATTTTAAGACAGACAGGCCAACTTGTAACAACGGTAACTCTTACCTGAACAGTTAGTAACCACTCTTGAATTACCAGAAACTTGAAATCGAGGGAAATTGTGGACAAGAATAGACTTTCTTCAATATAAACACGCCTAAACGGAAACAATGAAAACCATCAAGTTGTAAAATATCGCTCCAGTTTCCACGGTCAACATGGCGCTTTTAAGGGAAGTATGTCATTTTCATTACTTTGTACATGAAGTAAGCAGTGTTAATAACTATTGAAATGACTGGCTTTTGGACTTTTGTGGAGGCAAATTTGACTTGCATTGCAAGCTTATCGTTCACTTTTTTGCAATGTCTTGGAGCAATAACTTTGGCCTTTTCAGTTAGCCGTAAGCTCCCATCATTAGAGAAGTGGATAATTGCGTGGCTTTTTTATGATGCGCTGACACATTTTTCACTGGTACGTGTTTTGAATAAGCTGACAATAGGAACTGAGGTGGCCGTTGGCGACTAACGTAGGAAAATATCAAAAGTTATTTTAATGTATATACTGCATGAGTCACAACCTAGCTTGCAGTTGGGCTCATGGGTTATGAGAGAGATGATTTGACCTGGGTTTATTGAACAGCCTCCTAGTCGTCACGCAAATATGATTGCGTGACATGTTATGGTAATGAAGTCCAAAGCAGCATTTTTATTTTAAACACCTGATCTATTTCTTAGGAAGGACCATTTGTTTACTTCTCACTCACTGGATCTGTCAATAACTCCAACCATATCCTGGCTGAAGTTTGTGAGTATTTCTTTTTTAAACAAAAATATACGCATGGAAGAAATGGCATGGTATAATTCATTTGGTAAGCATCACTGGGATGGTATTCCATTTTTTATCTGCAACTCCCCCCTCTGACAGCCTAGTCTTTTGTTGTCAGCACCTTTGAAGTTTGTATCTGAGTGGTTCAAAATTTGTTGGTTGCCCCGCATAGATTACTATGAGTCTACGACCTTTTTCGGATCATATGTACTAAAGGCATCCGCGGTTGTGTGTCGATTGATACCTTCGAACCATCCTTGATTGACACTCAATCAATACTCGATTGACATTCCATCTACACCTCAGTTGACACTTGATTGACACTCCATTGACATCTCGTTTGAGAGACGACCAAATTTTTGATCGATTCATACAAGTCAGTCAACACTGGGCCATCTGTTGATCAAATGTTGATAGAGTATCGACCAAGTATCAATCGGGATGTTGATCTAGTATTGATCAAGATTTTGACCAAGGGTATCGATCAAGAGTATCGATTGATACTCAACCACAGATACCTTTATTACGCATGATCCCTGTTTTCTTTGCTGACAGTTCACCAGAGACATCATTATATAAATATGAATACTATACCATATTTAGATTATTTGATATAGGTAGCATGTTTTAGATGAGGTAACTGGCATAATCTTGTTCAAATGAGACTGGAGTTCACAACAGTTTTTGTTCTCAGGGAAAGAATATGGCAAGGCAGATTCAAGATGGCTGTTTTCTGACCCAACAATTGTTTCTTTAGAGATTCTTACAGTTGTCATCACTGGACCCCTGGCTCTGTTGTTGATCTATGCTATTATCTGTGACAAACACTACAGGTAAACAAAGTCAGAAAACCATGAACACCAGAAATATTTATGGAAATATGCCATGGTGTAACAACAACAACAACAACAACAACAACAACAACAATAACTTGCAAAGAAAAAGGCAATTAGGTATGAGAAAACTAAAAATCCACACTGATGTTAAGTTGTTTTCTGGCAAGACAATGAAAGAAACAACAACAACAACAACAAAACAAACAAAAAGCAAAACACAGGTGAAGTGCTACAGGGCTTAGGTATTACAAGTGAATTTATACAGCATGTATGATAAATATGTTGCTATTTTTTTTCTGGCAGACACTTTGTGCAGATAACTCTTTGTGCATGTGAACTGTATGGAGGTATGGCTATTAACATCCTGTAAATAATATACTACAGACTGTAGTTTACCATTACACTTATGCAATTATTACAGTAGCTTATTTAATATCTGATTGACAGAAAAACTCTGCATTCTATCCACTGACAGACCTATGATTCTCAACAAAAGATCTGAACTTGTAACAAAATGCTGGCACAAGAATAAGTTCTATGTAGCCAATCAGAAACAGGATTGCTCCACACACCTTCCATGAGTCAGTTTTAATTTTGTTTCAACCGCCGCTAAGGGCAAAGTCTAATGATTGCTTCAAGTGTGAAACTCAGGTAATGGTAGTTTCTACCTTAATCTGTAGCCTATGAACCAGACATCTGAGACATTACAGTGTACATGAGGAAGAACTAGCAATCCCTAGATTTGAGCCAAATAATTCCACACCTATAAAATAACACTATCAAGGTCTAAAAGCCCAGCCAAATACGTGCACCAGCCTTTCAATTTGCAACATGTTGCATTGAAATATTGTGCACAAATCTTTTAGTATAGAAATAAGTAGGTGAAACATTGCTCTTGACAAACTCTCCATATTGTTTGCTAGGTTGGATGACATTTTGTCCAGAATGGTTGACTGGCAGCCCAAGTTTGGACACAAGCTCCTTATTGTATCTGTGGTGTTACTTGGTGTTTTTTAATAGTCTCTGGGTTGTAATTCCTTTTCTTTTGTTGTGGCATTCTTGGAAGGAAATGGAAGTTGTGCACACCAGTGTATCTACTACAAACAGAAAGAAGAAATGATGAAAGACTGTGCCTCTTTCTTCTTTATCTTTTCAGTGTTTTCTTATGAGTTTCCCTCAAATGCATTGTTTTGCTAGGCCTCCTCCAGTACATTTTTTTTTCACTCAAACCTGAGGGGTATGATGTGTGTGTTTAAGTTTTGTGCATCTTCCAGATGTTTAAAAATTTCATATTATGTTTCTATATGCACCTACAAACATTGACAAAAATCTTGGAACAAAATTGTACTAGAGCAAGGTTCCAAGGTTTCTTCAAGGCAAGGTGTCAACAAGGAATTCCAACGGAATTACTATAATTGCTAAATGCAACGCAATCGAGCTGTTACGCGTTAGAAGATTACATAAGTCTTTCTTATCTAGTTTAAACAATATTCACAACTATAGCCTTTCATGCATGCATGTCGCAACGTCTGGTTTAATTATATCATGCATATGGCTAGTCTTTTAAATAACCCTATTCTTGTTTCATTCAAGGCTGCATGGGCTCTGTACTTTCCATGGTACACGATTTTATATTGGTCTAAACCCAGACATTTGTCTACCTATAAAAGAGTTTTAGCTTGGACTTAAGCATCATTCGCTTGTTATATCCCTACTGTAACTTTTAGTTAGCCCTAGGAACTTCAACATTAATAAGTCACATAATATGTCTTGGACGTGGAACCCTCAATATTATCAATACCTTTTGCTTTAGAAGCACTCTTTTAATTACCTGATAATTTTTAAAAAAAATTATTGTAAAGGAATATTTTGAGAGGAACATTTAGATGTAGCTAGTAAGCTGTCAATGTCATCTATGGCTTTATTAGTCAGTTCCAGAGCATTCTTGATCATAGTTTCTCTGTCAAGAAGATTTGGGATGTTTGCACAATCTACATTGCCACCTTCAAGGTCTTCCTGGACAAAGATGAGAAAAGAAAAACATTCATTTGATAGACTAAGCACATAATAGGGAAACATGTGAAAACTAGTGTCAATAAACTAACTCCGTTGCGAAAATACTGTTTTTTACATATTCTTACATAAGTTAGCCTGAATTTCAAACCTCACCCCATCACTTACAACCCTGTTTTGAGGTAATCAAGTGGTCACCATGTTATTCGGGACTGCAGGGTTCTCCAAAAGCTTTGGTAATCGGCAAAAATTGTCATCTACTCGGCCTGGGCGCACTTCTCAGGGAAAATATACATACATTTTTTTGGGTCAGCTTGGCAGGGAAAGAGATTGTTGCTGGCCACTTGAAATTTTTCTCTGACTACTTCAAATTTTTGGAAGAACCCTGGGACTGTCATTATGTTACCTTGACTGTCATTATGTTACCTTGTTCTTCACACCAGCAGCAAACTTGTGGATTCTATCAACAACAGGCAATTTCACCCATAGCATCAAGGGAAAATCATGCATGTGTTACAGGTTACGGCCCTTGATGCATGACAGCCCTACTATTGGATGGAATTGGCAAGTATTTTGATCTGTGTTTGTGGATTAAGCCACCTGAAGAGGCAGATAGAATTCAGGCTGAAAATAAGTTTCCGATTAACATACAAGTATTCAATAAACACCTTGTTTGCAGATTTTTCAGTGTCCTTAATGAGTGAACTCTGTACTAAATTTGTAGCATGTTGATTATGAATATCCTGAGGTAATACTTGTTTGCAAATTTAAGGATCACAAATGACATGTTGACTTGAATGAATGAGTTACTATCAATGGTTACACATCAGCAACATAATCACATAAGATTATCATTAAAGAAGGACGTTAAATGTTATGTTTTCAGTGTGAACATCCTGACATAACAAGATCAGTGTTCCAGATAAGTGAGGGGTCTCAGGTAAAAGGCCAAACAAGGTCAGTTACATGACACAACAAATTACTAGGAAATTTATTATGTGATTTGGAGGGAGCACTGAGAATTGACTTGTTGGAATTCTTTATGGACACCCTGCATTGAAAAATTATCCGGAACCCTCCAACATAATAGTAACATAACAGCATGGAAATAATGACATAAGGGGAGAAAAACTGATATTTTCATTATGTCTAAGTGTCGATGTTTGCATTACCAAGGCTGTGGTCTACAAAAAATTATGAGCCCCAAGTTTCCTAACCATGAAATTCTGGGTGCCCAGCATTTAAGCCCAATGGTAAAAGATAGTCGCTTGTGGCATCCGGGTGTTTCCAGAACACAGCTCTGCATTACAGTCATAAGCGATTATGTCACTAGTCTGAACTAGGCCTTACTACACAGCATTTTATTCCTTATCGTCCTGTACTTTTATTAAATGTACTTAAGGGCCCATTAACTGATCTTTTCAAGCAGTTGCAAGGGAAAATTTATTCTCATATAACCTCCTCATTTTTAGTCACTTCAGAGTTATTTCATGTGTTTTAACTTTTTCATGATCAGCAACACTAGTGATGACGTCATCAGGCCACGCCCATGGTCATGTGACCAATACTGAAAAAACACAAAGGCTCCCAGGTAAATTACTTTATCAGAATTTTTTTCATTGATTTAATATTTTAATTTAAATCCTCATTATGCTATGCATCGATTTTGTTTCATTTCTAAAAGGTCAGATTTTGAGAGAGTTTCAAAATATTAAAAAGTTCGTAATTTTCTGAAAACAGGGTTCATACAGAAAATTGCAACCATTTTTCAAGGACTTTTCAAGGACTTTTCAAGGACCGAATTTATTTTTCAAGGACCCACCAATAAATGTAAATAGTGTAATGTTACAGGTTAAATAATGTAAATAACATGCACCTTTTCAATTAACAGGATTTTAATGCCTGAAGTTTCTCCTCCATCTTCTTCTCTAGGTTCTTTAGTTCCTCTGCCTTCTCTTTGGACGTTTTTCTTAGAGAATTTGACTGTGTCACAAAAGATATATCTCTGGTCGATTCAGCCTTCTCAGACAAATTATCTGCCGACTTAATTAAAGAGTCAATGTCCTCATTCATTCTCCTCTTTTTCTCTTTAAGTTCCTCAATTTCATCCAACAAAGACTTCCGCTTCCGACTTCCTTCTTCAGATTTCTTGTTCTGTCGTTGTTGGTCCAGGTACCTTTCATAACGTTTTCTTGCTCCTGCGCATGAGGTGAGTAAAGGCTGGGTAAGAGGTACATTCAAGACGCCACCTACAGCATTTAAATGATCACACACAAGGCGTTGAGCCACGAGTGATTGATTTGCTAGATTCTCAATTTCAAGCTCCTTATTCACTGAGAAACCTCTCTCTACTGAAGCTTGACCATGAGACAGGACTAAAAGGAGCTGTACTACTTTAAACAACTTCTGGTAAGACTCGGTATTCATATAAGTGCTGAACAGCTCATCTAATCTGTCAGTACTAAATTTGAAGTTCAAAAACTTCTCAGATCCAAAGGCTGGTATGTTGTCCAGAAAACTAGTGTACTCCTGGATTATGGCATCACAGTCACTTTCTTTGATCCTTCTGACATTCACAAGTTGGGATACAACCCTTTTAAACCTGGATATGGACTGGTCTGCATCAGAAGCCATCTCTCTGGGGTTCAAAGCACTCAAATTTCTCACCAAGGAATATGAAGCAGGACATTTGGTCAAAAGCTTCTGTAGAAGTTCTATCAGAAAGGTCTTGCACTGCAATCTGAATTCCAAAACTTGCTTTTCACTTGCTCCAACAGAGTCTTTTAGTGCCTTTTCACTTAAGAAACCAATGTCAATCTTTTTGTAGTTTACATGGATTTGTTTATCGGCGACGTCAAGTTTGACAAGCTTATCAGCAGTTGTAGCTTCTGACAAAACTTCTTTCTTCATAAACCTTCGCATTAATGATCTTAGGAGGTTGCACAGTTCACTAGAAAGGAAGGGTGTTAGGGGTTTGTCACTTTGAAATGTAACCAAAAATGGTTGAATTTGCCCTGCTACACACTTGAAAAATTGCAATTTAGCTCTGATTAGTTTGTCCTTGGTAGCTTCAACAATTGTTTCATATGATTTGTTCCCTGGTTTTGTGATTTGCTTGGATTCAGCAGCTCTCACATACTTGAGTATGTCCTCCCACAGTTCTAGAACTCTTTCACAAACAGTCTCATTCTCCAGCCATCTGTGATTCACAAACTTGAGGGGCAACCTGGTGCTGTCAGAAATCTGTAAGAAATCTTCCCGCCTTGCAGGTGAATCTTTAAAAAGATAATAAAGGCTTGACAGCAATGCTTCCACTTTCCACTCTGCTGCAGTTGCTCCAGTTTTAAAGCTATTGTGCACAATGTGGAGTCCACATGATCCTATGTTTATCAAAATTGTATCAAAATCATCAGATAGTTTCTTCTTCATATTTGTAAAGAACTTCCAATTAACATTAGGTCCATCCATGCTGATTTGTACCAGGTTGCAAATAGGAAGTCCACTGTTCACCACACTGTCCTCAAAATGCTTGACCATATCATTGGCAGTTGCATGACCCAAAAACTGTGAGCCAAAGTAACGTGTGACAACTTTGTCACCCTCCCAATAACGAACGTGAATGTCCATTTGCTTTGATTGACTCTTCTTATTTAAGCTCTCATCAAAGAGAATCGTGAAATATCCTTTTACAGCTTTCATCAACATTTCCTTTAAGTATTCGGCTAAACCAAAAACACATAGGTAGGATGTTTTTCTTGATCCGCAAGTAAATTTTGCAGCTATTTGGCTATCAGGAAACATAACACGAAAAATTTTCTCAATGTTTTCATTAGAATTATAAGAACAGTGACTCGAAATGGTTTTCAAAGTCCACAATACCTCAGACTTCAGTACATCATTTCTGCTAAAAAACTGAGAAACTGACCTCCCAGAGGATGGTGCAACATTCGTGGCTGGAGGCGGTGGAATGTTCATCGGTGCATCTTTGTCAAGAGTACCAGTATCAACCTTTTCCTGATTCACAGTTGCTGCGGAAATCCTGCTCTGAACCTCACAAACTTCTTTCGCTAAGTATGGCTTCACAGTACTTGTTGTTGCATTCGACTTTACAGATGTCTGATGTTTACTTCCTGCCATGTGCGAACGTAGTGCACTCTCGCCCATCGTTGTTAAAGCGATAGTTTTGTTGCACACTATGCACAATGCTTTCCGCAAATCGCCTTTTACTTGCCTGACCCATTTATATTCTTCCTTAGTTAACCATTTGGGGTTAAATGTACACTTTCCAGGCATTTTTTCAGCAAATACCCTCCAACAACAGAACGTTTTGAAAAACTCCGCAATTACAAGCTCCATGTGACATGTGCATGAGCATGACAAGCCATACACACAACCGCTGGTCAATTTGGTTTCGGCTCGCAGTTAATCGCAGTTTGGCTCACATTTCGGTTTTGCTTTTGTGTCTAGGTTATTCTTGCGACAAAAAAATGAAAAAATACTCTGATCTAAACAAAAAAACTTTCTTCGACCCCTAAAGATTTTATGTTGGAGAAAATTCAAGGCCTTTTCAAGACCTTACCAATGAATTTAAGGACTTTTCAAGGATGTATGGAATTCAAGGACTTTTCAAGGACTCCCTCTAAAATTCAAGGACTTTTCAAGACTGTGCGAACCCTGGAAAAAAGCATGAGTTTGAAAAAGGAATGCATAGCTATGTTTCCAACGTTGGTTTTAATCGAAATCCGTCAAAAAAGGCTGGATTTAAGGAAAAACCGCGTTTCCTTTAGCATTTAAAGAAAGTGGAAGTGCGCCTAATATATATTGGAAGTTACCCTATCAGTGCGTGCACAATTTACACTTCCAGCTCACTTCGGTAAGATCAAACAAAGCCACACAGAGTTAGTTTTTCTCTTTCTATTGCTCTTGTTTTTCTGTCTTTCTCTTTTTTTGTCTTTGCTTGTACTTTTTTTACTTTGCATTTTGTGAAACACAAAGAAAAACATCTAAAATGTGAGCGAATTTGGAAGTTACTGAGTTATTTTTATTTTCTGCACTCAGGCTGACATAAGTAACCGGAAGTGAAATTTCACCTCCTTAGCAACGCACACGAGCGTGCGCATAAATCGGTTAATGGGCCCTTAACAGTACGTAGTTTGAAGTGAAGCCTGTGGGCAGAATACAAGATAAGGCCATCAGGTACCTGCTAGGTAACTGCTGGTTGCCGTATGTTTATTAGTAACTTGTCACACGCACTTAAAATGTGTAAGAACAGTACACAAATCTCTGCTGATCGCTCAGTTTTTGCCGTAAAGACTAACTGCAGCATCATCATGATCAGAGATTTTGATAGAAACAGTTAATTAAAAATAAAGGATACAGTTAAATCTTTTTATTTTCTCTACTTCAGCAGTAACAGCCCTGATTATAAAAAAAGACAAAACTATTAATAGTTACACATCAGTGGCCTCAAAAAATAGCATAGGCAATGTGCACAACTCAATGGAATTAGAGAAGTCCATATTAAAAATATACAGGAAAAACGTTATAAGCAGGAATACAAAGATTATAAATTTATAAATCTAATACTGACAGGACCTTTCCTTACAAGCAGGGAAATGTTTTCTCTGATATTCAAGTTTAAGAGTGATTAAGTGAATATTGATCAATGTGGTTTACAGCTCAAGAAATGAAACAGTGGGGAGAAAGCTAACAGCAAGAACAACAACAACATACTAAAACAGCTCACCCTCTTTTTTCAGGGTCCCATATTGAGTCTTTATAAAATGTTTGTCTCTGTGAGGGTGTGGCCTTTACCCAAGCAGCCCAGTGAAGTGCTATCTGTAGGTACCTGGATGAAGGTGTCATTATTGTGAAAGTGAGATTTCTCATAATTTTCATACATGATAAAGCAGACATTATGAGTCAGAGTAAAGAAAATCGTAAATTATAGGGCATATTCTAGAGATGCACAACTGTTAGTGATTACAATAGTTGGTTCATATGTACCAAAGGTATCCACGGTTGAGTTTCGATCATTACCCTTGATCAACCTTTGATCAATATCTTGATCAACACTTGATCAACATCAGCGATACTGGGTCAACACTACATCGGCACTCCATCAGCAAGTCTGTCGACACTTGATCGAGTGTCAGTCGATATACAGCTGAGTATCAACTGATTCATATGTATCGATTGACACTCGAAAGTGTGTGTGCGAAAATTAGTCGACTCTCAACTGATGTCAAGTCTCAGTTGAGTATCAATCGACGTGTTGATCAAGTATTGATCAAGTGTGGATCAAGGGTCAATCAAGGGTATTGATCGAGGGTATTGATCGACACCTGACCATGGATGCCTTTAGCATACATGACCCCTATAGTTCCTACAGGGTAAGACACTTAACTCTATCATAAAAATTCCTTACCGTTCATATGTACCACACAACTCTGCATCTGTCAGTCTAAACTGCACAACTCTACCATTAGGAAGAATGAGCTGGCACCAGCAGTTCTCAAGTGATATTTCTTTATCATGGTCAGTTGAATTTCTTATGTCAAGGATTGTTCTGTCACTAAACACCGCATTGATGTGTCCATTTGAGTAAGCCTTGAACCTTCCCATGCCTGGTACGTCAGCAGTGTCTATAATATGTGCTTCATGAAACCATGCATCCAGTGGAGTTGTAGTTTTCATTGCCTGTTAATTAGTTGTATGCCAATTGCAGTATTAGAGTGGTTTTCAATTGAGTGTCGCAATTACTTTGGTTTTTGTTTTGGTTTTGGTTTTACTATGGTTTGAGATTGGCTGGGTTATTAAGGCTAATTGGTAAGTAATTGGTTTAGTTTTGGTTTTGCAACACTCAATAATATTGAAGACTGCTCTTATTAGAGGATCAGTGATTAAAAATTATAAAAGGCAATACAATCATTATCACATTTATTAAAAACATGTTTTTGATTCAATTTGCTAACAAACAGGATATTAATTTTTAAAAGAGAATGAATCTGAATAGCAAGTGTTTGATCTGACTTTCAGATTTGCTACGATGTATAGTTTTTACTCACTGTAATCTTTGGTCACATGTTTTGAGTTACCTGCACCTCTTTCCAGCAACAGCGTTCCTCCAATCGCGGTCCAGCATTGCTCAGGAATTCTATGTATCTGAAAATGATAAATGGTCTTCATGTTCGCTGCTTCAACAAAACTGCAGTCCCCAAAACACTGGGCAAGACTTGACTTTTCCATTCAACTTTCTCTTTGTTTGGCATACATGTAGGAAGCATTGTGTCAGCCGACGAGTCCAAACAACAGGTTCATAAGAGGCTATCCCATGGAGGGTAGACGGCACTCCACCCCCTCCCCCACTCACATGATTTTGACGACCTCTTAACTTCTTCTAACAAGATATTTGTCAATGCCTGTCTTTCTCAAGTCTGCCCAAAGACAGTGTGTGTTAGGTGCTGTTTGTTTGTCTTCTAAATTGGTACTGAGATTCCAATGCAGGCTTTGTACTCCTGTATGACTGTCCAGTCCCCAACCTCTTTCTTAGGGTCTCTCTTCTTCCCCACCCCTGGAGTGAGAGACCCTGGTTTGGTCTGGTCATGTGTCTCTTAGACAATTGAGAATGTCAGGGAGGGGACATCTAATTTGAAAACTTTTGTCGTGTTGCTTTTGTCCAAATCACTCCAGGTGGTGGGGAGGAAGAGAAACCGTGGAAACAAGGTTGTCCAGTCCCATGAGTGTGACTCCAAGCTTAGTATGGTTAGTGACAACTACAGTAGCCTGCAGAACAGGTGGACTAGTGGGGCAGTGAGCGAGACGCGATACATGAGCGCGGAGTGTGACCACAAGCGCGAAGTGCAAGGCAAAAAAAATCCGAGTTTTTGTCTCGCGCTTCGCACTCGTGGTCACATTCCGTGCTCGTGTGTCGCGTTTTGCTTCAGCGTTTCGCTCTCTGCCCTGCTAATCCGCCTGTTTTGCAGGCTGCAACTACAGTCAAACCTCTATTACACTGTAAGCTGCCCTCTGTTAACCAGTCACCCTCTATTAAGAGGTCAGCATTCAGATTCTCAAAATTTGCTTCACATATTTACCGAGTGTCTATTTGACCTCCATTAAGTGGTCACCTCTATTAAGCAGACATGGTCACTGTTTGGACTTCCCAAATGGCTAACTGTATAATGTAATTCACCTCAGTTAAATGGTCACTTTGTTACATTGGGTGGTCAACCGGAGCACAGTTTTGTGGTCATGAAGAACTCTAGTTGGCAATGTACAAAGTCAGTGACTTGCTTTACCAGATAAAGTCATCAACCCCAAATCACAAACCACCATAACTGATTTTTTTCACTTCAATTGTAAAATGAAATGCCAGAACTGTCAATAGTCGGCTTTAAGGCAAAGACACTTTGGTTAATGCTCTCCTTACAAACAACATAAACATAAATCTGTTGGCTAGTGTGTGGACTTCTAGCTACTTCTTAGATATATTTCGCGTTACAGTTGTGATGAACACTAAATGTAGATTGCACGCTTACTGTACTTTTGTTTTGTTGTTCAATGTTTTGCCCCATAATGTGCTTAATTTTGATCACCTCTTTTAAACAGTCAACCTCATTAAGTGGTCACCTAGCTATTTCCAGAGGGTGACCGCTTACTTTTATAATAAAGGTTTGACTGAATTCATTTTGTTTAGATCCCACCTTGCTGCCTGCTTTACTAGTCGACCAATTGAATATTCAGATTTGTGCTGCAGTCTGTCTGGAAGTGGCTTGTCAGCTGAGTAAACTCTCTCTTGAATCTCCAGATCCTGCAAGCCAAATTGAATATAAAACATCTGGAAAATTTTCAAACATTCACCCCATAACATAACATGTAAAAAGTGTTTTATTTTTGGACTGAGTCTGAACATTGTTAGTTAGGTTCTTTGCTATATTTGATCATCAATACATATTGTGACTGGGAACTTTCAGTTTGACTTTGTGTATCAAAAAGTGCACAGGGCTAACCTGCTTTATATTCTAGATCTAGGCAACAGCTACATGAACAGTAGGGGTTGACCGACTGGGACGATTGATTTTGCCCACCTGGCTTGACCATCTAGAGGAAAGTTTTTATTCTCAGTGAAAAGAAGTTCAGTTCAAAAACTTTTGCCTGCCTGTGAAAACCAGTTGTCCTCCTGCTGGAAATTTTAATGAAACCCCTGGACCAGATACAGTAGGTCTGTATTCTCATCTTGGAATTGTCGAGGAAGGATTAAACAATGCAAGTGATTAATGGTTACAGTTAAATTTCTTTTACTGGATTTGTAAGTTGTAAGTAGTGCAGTATGTCTGATTGGGATTATATGTTATACCTTCAGGCCATTTTGCCGAACAAACCAGTGATCAAAATATCGTCCTCTTGGTGTTCGTGACCTCATTACAGAGCCATCTCTAGGATCAATCTCAACAGTAAAGAAGCCAGTTGGCTGACGAAAAATCCTGAAAGTAACAAAACCATCCAGTAATATCATTCAATAAAAGTCCTCAGAGGTGAACTTCTGTGCTTAAATATATAACACTCCATAACAAATGGAAACAATTACTGCATTTGCCAGCGGAGAGTCAATTCCACATCCAGCTCATTTTATCAATTAAAAAGCTTACTACATTAAATTTGTGTCCTGCAATTGTGCTCACAATAAAGTGACTCAAAATACTTCAGTTCTCTTGAAATTAACCATGAAGAAAGTGTCATTGACAAGTCATCTCATTTAACCCAATTTTGCCAATAACCTTGCCAGCTAGCTATCAGGCAATAGTTTATTGTTACTTAAGAAATACATGTAGAAAACATGCATTGTGCTTCTCTCGAGTTATAGAAACATGAGTGGAAGTTTGGGAGAACGAGAAATGGTTTAGGAACATGAGCCGTAGGCGAGTGTTTCCATAGCTTAAATTTCGAGTTCTCCCAAACTTTTACGAGTGTTTCTATAACTTGATAGAAACATGGAGAACATGTTTTCTATATTTCTTTTGGAAAACACCGCGACAAAAAAGGGAAACAACTTGTTTACTTTGATCATCAAAATGTAAATTCTCTTTGCTCGCACCATCACTACATCAACAGCTTGTGCTAGTTCTGTGTTTCTATCAAGTTATAGAAACGCAATTTTTAACCAATCAGCACACACATTTTCTTAGGGCTGTTTTCTAAATAATTATACATGAATATGTTACTGATTATTTTGAATAATTAAATTGCTACATACTTGTATGTGGCACCATCTTTCCAAATGACTTTCATGTTGGGTTTTCCAAAGAACTCCCATTCCACATGGTCACAGTCATTAGGTACCTTGGACAGAATTTAGTGACTTCAATATAACTAAAAGAATGATGTCTTCATTTTAAGACACTTACTAAAAGGTGTTGCAACTCAAGACAAATAAATATCGTTTAAGAAGGATATTAAGCAAGTGTGGTCTTCCTCACTATTCCCCTTTGACCAGTCTCTGCTTCCCTTTAGTTTGTTGAGAAGTACAGAAAGACTAGTTAAGAGTAACTTATTTATAAAAATAAGCAAAATGTTATTTGACTAAAGCCAGGGTCTGAAAAGTGTCAATTTATTGATTACCAGCTTAAGATTAAGATGGTACTGTACTGCAGTTTTCAATCTGACCTGAGATTTCCACTTGTGAAGATGAACTGCACTGCATGTCACTGGAAGAGAGGCTGGCAAAGTTGTCATATTATGGCAGGAAGTGATCAGTGTCTTTTTGTCATTTGCTGCATCAAGTGCAAGTTGAAGGGGATACTTCCAAGCTTCAGGATATGAAAACAAAGAGTGAATTTGTTCTTGCCAAGTGAAGTAGTGCTTCTGCTTTTGAGCATCTGGCTCATTGTTTCTTGCTTTCTATAAATTGACCAAACACTGATTAAACAGTGAAAAGAGGGGAAGGGAAGGAGAAACAGCCTCTGGGAAGAGCCCAATGGCTCAAGAAAATGTTGACTAAACCCAAACTGCTACAACTCCCTCAACAGAATAAGCCATGGTCATATAAAATGCAAAGGAAAAGTGGTTTGGCCTGTTGACTTTTGGTTTTCCTATTGACTAAGAAACCCTGAAAGATGCTGGATGCTCATGGAAAGTATTTTCTAGTTTCTATTCAGAGTAAAGAGAGGTTTCAACTTTGTACACAATTAACAGGATATAGTATCAAAATACTTTGGTGTGTAATAACGTGAAATAGAAAGACTTTACCTGAGGCAAGGAATATTTAACCTCTGCAAGAAACCGTGCAACAAAAGCTTGTCTGTGCGGCAAAAGAGTTACACTTGCCAGACCATCTACAGATGTGACACAAGTTGACCCATCTGGCAGTTTTGAAATAAAGCCTGTGGTGATGTGATCAGGCCAACAACACTGTGTAACTTCCTGGTAGCCAACCTGGGGTTGGTTAATGACATTTATTAACACTGGAAGAAATGGTTATTTTCTTTCTATAACTTATATTACCATGCTGCTTTGTACCTTCCCCCATTTTTCTAAGGGCAAAGGGCTCATGTTGAAACTGCACCCTTAACCTTTTGAGCACCTCTGGATCCACAAGACTTGTGATACCATAAGTATACAAATTGCCAGACTTTTCTTTGAACTTGATAAACTTGAACAGGATTTCAAATGTTTTTAGCTTGAAGTTTCATAAGCCATATTTAATTTTGTATTATTTTGTTCAAATTCTAGCAAGAGAAAGTAAAATGAAAGGTAAAAAAAATAAAATAAAAAAATAGAAATAATAATAATAATAATAATAATTTTAAGCCATATTTAATTTTGTTTTATTTTGTTCAGATTCTAGCAAGAGAAAGTAAAATGAAAGGTAAAAAAAAAAAATAAATAATAATAATAATAATAATAATTTTTAAAAAATTTTTAAAATAATAATAATGTTTATTAGTGGCTTATAATAATAATAATGATAATAATAATAATAATAATAATAATAATAATAATAATAATAATAACCTGAAAACATACTGGATCTCATTAGACCTGCAGTCATAGGTGGGAAAGTCTGTAATGAGCATTTTTTCATGCACGTAATATTAAATATAGGATAAGCTTATGTGTTGTGGAGATCGATATTTTTGGGAGATCGAAGTTTCTCATCTGTCGATAAACACTCAGCCCTAAATGAGACCGCATGTCAGTTTCGTAATGACCGAAGCACCCTACTCTGAGTTCCTGTAGATCTGTAAGTTCCTTGCAGAGGTATGGTTGGGCCGCAAATAGGTTACGAAATCTAACAGCCTCGGTAATCTTCGTTCTAAATGAGCTCAGGGCGAATCTTGTGAACTGACGCGTGGTAGAATTACTTGGAGCCGCCTCACGATGGAGAAACACTGATCCACAAGGAGAAAGCTCAAGTGATGTGCCATCGCTGTACTTGATAAACAAACCATCATGTTCGTGCAGCACGAGCAAATCAAGAGTGCATACTTCTGCAGATCTTTTCAAATCTTCCGCCATTTTCGTCCTCTTAGTCAAAGCTTGGTTCCTCATTTCGGTGACGTCATTTGGGTAAGTACCGGTTACGCAAGCGCAGATCTCATTACAACTTTCGACGTGGCTTCGATCGAAAGTTCGTGATATAAATACTGCGATCTTCGGTACAAAAATATCATTTGACGGGTTTGTATTGAACTGTTGTAACTCTCCCTCGAGCAGCCATGTCGTCCGACTTCGGAAATCCTCTGAGAAAATTCAAATTGGTCTTCTTAGGTGAACAGAGCGGTGAGTTTACAATGACAACTAGTCGCCACATGCAGAAATAATTGTCGTGGTCGAAAAGTCAGTTTATGATCTCGATAATTATGGGCTTGACCGCGCTGTATCAGTCTTGGCGGCTTAATTGCTATATTGTTCTCTTTCAGTGGGGAAGACTTCTTTAATAACAAGGTTTATGTACGACAGCTTTGACAACACATACCAAGTAAGCTGAGAAATATTTTTCATCTGTGTGGGTAGTATGCTGTACTTCCTCTGTTAGTTCTTTTGCTGTAGTTCAAAACTGTAGCATGTATGTTCATACAAGCTAGTAATATGTATCACAGTTTAAATATTTTGCAATCCATGCCTAAGAGTCGACGTTCTTTTTTACCTACCAATACAATATTCCATTTAGCTTAGCTTGTCTCTATTTAATTTAATTTAACTCGATGCCCTATATATTTGTACATTAACTAATACGTACATGTAAGCTAATTATCCTGGGCCAACGTGAAGTATCAGACATAACAATAATTTGAGAGACACCATAACATTTTAGTTATAGACGGGCACTTAAAAATTAAAACCCTCACAAACTTGCTGAACCTGACAGCTTAAAGTAGATTTCCACAATTTGTACTTTGTATTCAAGATTAATTTTAGATCCTTCAAACTTGCTGAATATGATAAAGATACTATTCCATAATTTATACATTGTCTTCCCGATTACAAAATTATTTTTAGATCCTTAGAAACTTACTAAATCTGACAGCTGTTTAATTGTTAACGGCTTACACTGTAAATGTAGTTTTCCATAATTTATTTTCTAGCTTACAAGTTAAGATTATATTTTGATCCTCACAAAGTTGCTGAATCTGACAGCTATGGATTAGTAAGTCAACGTACAGTCACGTAGTTTAAATTATGCAGAAAAGATTCTTGTATTTGAAATGAATGGTAAACTACATGTAAGTTAAGTATTGATTCAATTGATATACATTTGTGCACTGTTCATATCTACATAGGTAAGTGTTTCTTTTGTTGTTGTTTGTTTTATTTTGTTTTTTTTCAGGCAACTATTGGAATAGACTTCTTGTCAAAAACAATGTATCTTGAAGACAGAACGGTAAGCCTAGTGGCCAAGCACAGAACTATAACCCTAATTGTCATACATGTAGTTACATGTAATTGTATTATCTGTGTGTTTTTATTTTAAATTAATGTACTTAGACACTGCTTTAGTGTGGATTATGCTGAGTTTTTATAATGCAAGTTAATTTGGTAAGAATGCTGCTTAATATGGCTTCATTTATTTCTTCTTTTTTTGTTTTGCTTTTTAATTTTATTATATTTACTGGTATTTATATTTCTGGTATCTTTCTATAAATAATAATAGATCTATGATCAAATGTTACATGTATAGCAATAATACAATGTAAGTTATGAGACAGGTTATCGCTAAGTTAATTAAATACTGGTACATAGTTAATTTACTCTCAGTTGACAGTATCAATCTTGGAATTACTACAAATTTTGGAGTATTGTGGCCCTTCCTATTTTTTGGTTGATGTCACTCTAGGACAACTGTAATTCTTAATCCTTCTATATGATTACTTATAATACAATCGTTCCATCATGAAGCAATCTCGGTTCTTTTTTTTTTGTCCTCAGGTTAGACTGCAATTGTGGGACACAGCAGGCCAAGAGAGATTTAGAAGTTTAATACCTAGCTACATAAGAGATTCAAGTGTCGCAGTTGTAGTTTATGACATAACAAGTAATTTGATTTTGCTCGATGATATAGCATTTATTTAGAAGTTTTTACTCTTGGCTATCTCTTAGACTTGTCATTAAAGTTCATGGTTGTCATGGTTACCATCACAATGATTACCACTGTCTTTGGTATCATCTTAAGATGCATTTCAGCCAGACACTTGTAACATCGTAAAGTGAAGATGTAAAATATTTTTAGGAACACAATTCTATACTGTCTGTTGGTTCTTGCTTCACATACCTCAACATACCCTAGTCAGAATTTCTATTTGTATCAATATCTGATTTATGATTTTGTCCCATTACTGTTTCCCAATGTTTTTTGTAGTAAAGGTTGTTATATCAACTTGTAAGAGAGATACTTTGTTGCTTTAACAGTATTTTCAAAGTTCAAGGTAACCCCATAGTAACACATATTTATTCCTTTTGTATAGATTATAATTCTTTCCAACAAACAGCAAAATGGATTGATGATGTAAGAACAGAGAGAGGAAGTGATGTGATTATTATGTTAGTTGGAAACAAGACAGATCTCTCAGACAAAAGGTGAGAATCATTTAATTAGGTACTTCTTGCCCTTGTTTTCATTAATTTTTGTTATTCATAACTGCCACCAGAGTCATTTCCTATTCAGCTCTTGCAGTCATGTTACTTCCTGGGCTTACTTATAAAGCAGTGCAGGTTACTGGTTGTAAGAATTACTTTTTGTAAAGGTTTGCCATGGATGCCCATGCCATAAGATTAGTAAATTTTTATTAAAAGCAAAAGAAATTGTACATCATTCTATGAAGGCAAGAGAAAGAGAGATAATTTTCAAGAGTAAAATAATGCATTTTTTAATTCTCCCAAGCTTCCACTCATGTTTTTTGTTACTTGACAGACACATGGAAAATGTTTTGTTTTTTTTTTCATCTCTTAAGTACAAATAGTTTCTATCATAAACGTTGCTCTGTAATGCTTTTTTTTTTTTAACAAGACAAGTGACAACAGAAGACGGAGAGAGAAAAGCAAAGGAATTAAATGTGATGTTTATAGAAACAAGTGCAAAGGCAGGATATAATGTTAAACAGGTAGGATTGCTAGATGACATCTGTACACTGTGATGCAGTAAAGAAGGAGGGGATTGAAATATCTCCAGGGAGTATACAATTCCAAGAATTGTGAAAACAATTTGATTTGTACTTTTGTTTTACAGGGTCCCCTCTGGGCTGAAACCCACTACCTTTGATGTGGGCTCCCTATATAAATATCTTTATTATGAAATGCAATTTGTGGCTTTTTGATGGTCCCCTGCATTAAAACAACTCTAAAACATTAGTGCCAAACTTCAACCTACCCTCTAATTACATGTAGGGAAATGTAACTTACTACTCTTCCCAGGAGACCGTGACACCCACAAACTTTTTTGCCGCCTTCAGAGTAATGTTTTGATGCCGCAAGTTTGTTTCAAATCAATCACGTGGTACACTGAAATACAACACATGAGAACATTTTTTTTCTGTGTGGCTTCATGACTTTTTGATTACGTGATGTTCATTCATAACGCATTTATAATCAAGAGGAAAGCTCACTGTGCTTTTTGTCTTCCATAGAACTGTCAGCATGGCCGCTGTTTATCAGCTGAAGATAAAATAATGATCAGGACAAATTCAAAGCGGTTTTTTTAGACACATTCATCACAACAACCTTTCTTCTTGAAGATAAACACATTGTGAATGAACATCACGTAATGCGAAAAAGTCATGACGCCACACCGAAAAAATGTCCTCACGTGGTGCATTTCAATGTACCATGTGATTGGTTTGAAACAAATTTGCAGAATCAAAAACATTACTCTGAAGGCGGCAAAAAAATTTGTGGGTGTCACGGTCTATTGTAAGAGTAGTAGCTAATTTTGCAGCCAAGATTAGGATATTTTTAATGTTATTTGTACTCATTATATTTTCACAGCTCTTCAGGAGAGTCGCTGCAGCATTACCAGGCATGGAAAGTACAACAGATAAAGCAAACAAAGACGACCTTATAGAAGTTAAACTAAAGGACACACCACAGGAACCCCAACCACAGGCTGGAGGTTGTGCTTGTTGAATCAATATGCACAGTTATTCCCTGATGGTGGAGATTCCAATGTGGTCATTTTTATTCTTCTTTTTTGCTGAAAATGAACTTATCAATCTTGATCCTGGAATCATTTTGTCAAGGTTGATTGTGCATGTTAGTGATATACCAAAACTGCCAAATTTGGTATCTAATTTATTATCTCATAGGCCACACTTGCTTGGAACCTGCAAGACTTTGTTTTGCCTAAGTTTTAACTATCAAAAAAAAAAGTTTTGTTGATAAGTTCTGCTTAGTTAATTCTAACATACACATCTGGGAAAGGTGGCGTGTAAGAATACAATAGCTGTGGTTTGTTTATTTTTCAACCATAAAAAGTTGAAATCAGAAATACATGTAATCTTATAGTAATTGGAATGAGGGGAGTACAATTCAGGGAATAATTTCGTGAGTAATTTCAAAATCGGATGAGAGCAAAGCCTAAGGCCGATTTGAAACTACGAGTGGAATTACTCCCTGAATTGCATGACACAAGGTCAAATTACTAATTGAAGGGTTGCGTGGCAAAACGCTCTAAGTGACTATTGATCTCATGTCAAAGTCTCCTTTTCTGTACAAGGAAGTGAAAAGAAATTTGCTAGGAGAGTCTTGCAGTCTATCAGATGTCACTTAACGTCTTTTTCCATGCACCCCTTCAATTAATCGTATTTAAAACAAATATGGAAATTAAAAAAGTCTTTTTTGAACCTCTTTTGAGTGAAAAAGTCAGAGTGTTTTCCATAATTTTTAAAAACTGTTGAAAACTTAAAGAAGGAAGGTATTAAAGTGTGCGAAATTGACGTGTGAATCACATAGGTATCCAATTATGTATCCAAATTTTACATAATTGGATACCTGTTATTGGACAACCACGTGATCGTATGCTGATTACATGACTAATAGGCACAGAGAACCAATCAAGATAAATAATTTAGTCAGATACGATTAAGGGTAAAACATGATGCACAAGAAAATGAACTCTCAAGTGGGATGAACAGTTGTTGAAATGTCACCCTAAAATTACAGTTATCATAAGTTTGACAGAGTGATAGCTTGTACTGATGTCTTGCCCATTTCAAAGTGAAATCAATCCTTGTGGACACACTTAAAATTTCCATAATATTGGCAGTGTGGCATTACAATCATGTGTCAGATCAAAGCGTTTATTTTCTTTCTGCAGAATAACATTATGTATTATTTAACAATCAGTGAGCCATAATATTTCATCAGGTTTTAGAACTTTGAGACAAAGCTGACTGATCCTGTATATTCATTCAGTTTGGTACATGTGGTTATCAACTTTACAAAACACTAAATTAGGTATTCATGTTTAAGTTTTGTATTTCATAACAATTATTATAATATTGTTTATATTACAGTATTGGTATTCCATAAATAAATGAGTTTTCGATGTGCTTACAAACTTCTATGTTATATAGTTCATACTAAAACAGAACAGATCTGAGGGCTTGACTGTGTGTTAGCGACTTATAATGAAGAGATAAAAAATGTCAGAACTTTCTAAGTGAACATCTTTTGAATAATGAGATAAAAAAGAAAGATCAGGTTCAGGGCTAATTCAGTCAAACTAATTTATTCAACAGGAAATTTGATTTTAAAACTAATATTTTAAATTACTATTTGGGTATTTTCTGCAATCATGCAATCAACATAATCTGCAAACTTCATCATTTATCACTGATAAATAGTAATCTTTTTCCATGTTTAGTAGCTTCTTATGCAAATTTAATGACTTTGGACTAGTTATTTTATTTTTTCCCCAGCAAATGGGGACTAAGATCTCATAACAAGTCCATTATATTCAGAGCACCTGCACACAAGCAAGGCTATATGTGTGGACTAGAGATGGTTATTTTGTGTTAATACACAGCGCATTCATATAATAACCAGTGTTAACTTACAGTCATGGTTTCGTGTTTTATAAATAAAATGTAAAAAATTTTGTTCTGTGCAAATGTCTGCATAAGATTGACTTTTCAATAGAGTACTTGGCATGGTTTTTTTTTTTTTTTTTTTTTCCTGGTAAAAAACACAATTATTAGGCAGTTTCAAGTAATTCACTTTGAATTTATTTTTGTAAATTAGTGCAATTTAATTCATAAAATTTCTGGGCAAAAATATTAAACACAGATGTGTCAATAGTTTGTGGGAAGTAAGCATACATTTTTCTGTAAATTTTTCCCCAGAAGTGAACTGCATTACTAACACAAGCCCACTCGAAAGTAGTTACTCATAAATAGCACTAATTTTGCCCAAAATGTTTTTGTTTTGTTTTTCCAATATTTCTACTTCTTTAATTAATCAGTGAATTTCATGCAAAACCAAGCCCAAAAATCCAGAACTACGCCCTGCAGACTGTAATCCTATCCATTCCTTTACTAAAAAGGGGAGGGACAAAAATACTCCACACCTCCTCCCTGTCAAGTTTAATTTATTATGACGTCACAATAGCGTTGAAAATAATTTATATGCGGTCAAAGTTCGGGTCGTACTCCCACGTGAATTGACGCGTTCAGCACGGGTAAATTTGAAAAACATTTTAGTTTTTATCGAAGAATACGGACACGCTTTTATAACAGAGAAAACTGGCTGCAGTTGTGAGGCCTCATCATCGTCTGTTTTGACGCAAAATGGGGTGACAAGCAGAAATGCGCGCGCAGCTGGTCGGCGGGAATCTCAATGAGTGACGGGTCATGTGGACTTTGTTCGCCACACAACTAGTGTCTCTCTTTTTGAGTTCAGTCTGTTGACGGTACGTGTACGTGTAGGTAGCATGGAGCGGACCTTCTTGGAAAATGTGTTTCTTTTCAGCCTCAATATGGCCGGCTGGTTATGGGGAGTAGTTAGTTTTTTGCCGTGGTACTACCTAGTGGGAAGGAAGCAGTATCGACCTCGCAATAAAGTTCAAGCGAGGCCTGTGAGTCAACTTCCAGGAGCCCCTTATCGCTGTGTGGAACATTTCGATTCATTAGTGACAACGCTGTACGATGGTGTCACAACGTTGGATCAACTATTTAAGTAAGTACAGTTCAGAGTTATATTTTGGATCGTCTTCGACAAGCAAATAACTAATTTTTGCCCAGCTAGCCTTGCATGTGAAGAAGTTTTCAAAGATCTACAAGTTGTAAACATTTGACCTAAATTGAAGCGTTTTAAAGGCTGGTAGATGGTTTTTGATTTCAGATCAAGGGGTCATTTCTGACGTCGCTGCATAACGTCTCCGCTTTGGAGAGATATATTTTAATAAAACCAGTTTTATACCAAGATATTCAGTGTTCCTTTCCAAACATACTTTGTTTTCCTCCACGTGAGGTTGATGGTCGATCTCTTATTTGCTTCTCGTTCGGTACATCGATCAAGGTTATTCAAGGTGAAACTTTCATGTACTGTTAATCCCATTATATCAAAGATCAAAGGTAATTTTGTGTTGTCGATTCATTGCAACATTTACGTATTTAGAAACTAGAAGGACCAAAGTCTTCTTTTTATTAAAGCGCTTAAGGTTACGCATGGAGAGACATCTTTCGTTCCTGAGTTTGCTTTAATTTGTGCAGTTTGATTTGCATGTTGTGATTATACCGGCCGTTGTTCTAAATGATAGTCATATTGTACTATATTTTTCCGTAATTGTTCGCAGTACAAAACACGTAAAATTTGTAGCTTGAATACGGGTCTTTGTGGTGCTTTGATGTAATTGTATATAAGGTTTCGTCTATTGTGGATAATTATTGTGTACAGGCTGGAAAAGAAATGAGTCAACGCTTGCTCTGCCGGTGTAAAGGGTAGAAAAGTAATATTTTTAATGGTTTCTGGAATTTGTGCTGTATGAAACCAAATCAATATTAAGCTTGGAATATATACAGCAAAAATCTGCCTTGATGGATTAGATCTTTACACTTTTCAAAATCAGAAATTAGACTGTGCAGACATAATATCCAGAGGTGTGGAAGGAGGCACAAAAATACTAATTACGTTGTTTGTGAACAGATTGTCTCAAACTACATCAAAGTAGAGTTTGAACCCTTTCAGTCCTAGTTTAGTTTGGTATATTTTTTACGTAACAAGCGTAATATTAACATTTTGGACAGTATCTACCTCTTGAGCCACACACAACAGCTATTTACTCTCTTAAAGTGGTTGCAATGTTTATGTTGCAGGAGTTGGCAAACTCAGTTTGTTTTTTTATTATAGTCTAGACACCATGTTCCGCCTGATTGACGATTACCATTATTGTCTCTTCCACCGCTGGCTTGATTGTTATGTTAAAAGTGGTTGTTTTTCAAAATTTGTACTGGTCA
This sequence comes from Orbicella faveolata, assembly GCF_042242905.1. Lineage (NCBI taxonomy): Eukaryota > Metazoa > Cnidaria > Anthozoa > Scleractinia > Merulinidae > Orbicella > Orbicella faveolata. Next base: position 2,058,936 of record NW_028301553.1, read on the forward strand.
GTGCTGCTGCATGTTACAGAACAAACCAGACAAGATTTTATAGCGGTTACATTACCAGACTGCCTGAAATAAACTTGTTTTTCTTGGACGCTCGTAGTCTGGCAACATGCTTTAAATAGGTCAATGTATTTGCCAATTCCAAATTAGCAAGTCGCCTTTTTCTCCCAACAGGAATGCGTTGCAGTTTATTATTTTTACTGAGGCCGAAACTAAATTAAATACATGGGATGAACTAGCAGACCCATGTGGCCGTGCATGGATTTGTGATTTCTCAAGAAACAGCTTAATTAACAGCAGACTTTATCCTTTGTCATGTGCAAGTTCCAGTACTTCCTCAGTAGTCATCACACTTGTACCCGCATGTTTTTTTACAATACACTGCTTGAGGTTCATAGTAAAAAAAAAAATCATCATATATGTAGGGAATCACATGAAGCCAGAGCATGCTGGAAGATTACAGCTGATACTTTGATCCTGCGATGTTAATTTTTTTTTTTCTCCCTCAGCATTTGAAGGGGCACTTGAATAGACCATGCATAGCATGTTGCAGCTTCTAGAAAATTCAAGGCAGCGGCTTGTGGCATTTCTTTCATTTGGTAGAGCTTGTAAAATTTTGTTAATTTTGTAAATACTCAATTTTGCAATACTCATTTCTATAGCTCTATATCAGTCTCTCAAGACAAGTTGGGAGGATTTTACAAAGAGTTTTGGTCACTAGTTTGATGGGTTAATGTTCGGCATTTGGTCACTGATTATGGGATATTTCAAACTCCCCACTGTTTTGACCTGATGTTTTTCCCCATACCCTAAAATCTACACTGAAATGCTACTATGTGACCATTTGATCACACTTTGTCTTGTACTGTAGTTACATGTACAGGCAGATAAAGGGCAAGTCATTCTATCATCATTTTGCATATAAATTATTAGTATATATATCAAACCAGAGACTGTGTTTGTCACTTCCACCACTGGCTTGATTGTTACATTAAAAATGGTTGTTTTTCAATATTTGTACTGGTCAGTCCTGCTGCATGTTACAGTACAAACCAGACAAGATTTTATGGCAGTTACATTACCAGACTGCCTGAAATAAACTTGTTTTTCTTGGACACTCGTAGGTTGGTAGCACGCTTTAAATATGTCAATGTATTTGCCAATTCCAAATTAGCAAGTCACCATTTTTCCCCAACAGGAATGTTTTATAATTATTACTTTTCCTGAGGCCAAAACTAAATTAGACACTTGGGATGAACAAGTAGACCCATGTGGCCATGCATGGAGTTGCGATGTCTGAAGAAACAGCTTAATTAACAGCAGACTTTATCCTTTGTCATGTGCAAGTTCCAGTACTTCCTCAGTAGTCATCGCATTTGTTCCCACATTTTTCATTTTAAATATATTTTTTACAATACAGTGCTCAACGTTCATAGTTAAAAAAAATCAATCATCATAGATGTAGGGAATCACCCGAAGCCAGAGCATGCTGGAAAATTACAGCTGGTACTTTGATCCTGCAATGTTAATTTTTTTTTTCTCTTACATTTGAAGGGGCACTTGAACAAACAATACATAACATGTTGCAGCTTCTAGAAAATTCAAGGCAGTGGCTTGTGGAGGATATTATAAAGAGCTTTGGTCACTAGATTGATCATTCAGTGTTTGAAATTGGTCACTGATTATGGGATATTTCAAACTCCCTACTATATTGACCTGACGTTTTTCCTTTTACCCTAAAATCTACATGGGAATGCTACTATATGATCATTTGATCGCACTTTGTCTTATACTGCAGTTACATGTGCAGGCAAATAAAGGGCAAGTCATTCTATCATCATTTTGCATATTAATTATCAGTACAAACCACTGGATTGTGTTTGTCATCTTCTGCTCAGCTACTAAAACTCAGGATGATTGTGTGGGCTATAGATCTACACTGTACCTTCCAGCTCACAAGAGTTGTTAGCAAAATGCTTCTTTAGGTTTCTACTGTAACAGAAGAAATTTCATCAGTCACTTCCACTGTGGGCAATAATAATAATTAGCAATTTTTATATTCATATTAAAACTGACCTGGTTCAGTCAATTTGATCTCTGATTGACGTGAGCTTGCATAAGCAGTCTAGTCACAAATGTAGTTATTCATAAAAATATGTTTTTCTTTCAGGCGAGCTGTGAACTTGTACCCATATAGAAAATGTCTAGGGACGCGCGAAGTTCTCAGGGAGGAAGATGAAATGCAACCCAATGGCAGAGTGTTTAAGAAACTTATTTGTGGGGAGTACAACTGGTTGACATATGCCGAGGTAGATGCCAGAGCAAGAGCCTTTGGAAGAGGATTGGCTGCTCTAGGACAGCAGCTCAAAGAGAACATTGCAATAATCTCTGAAACAAAAGCTGAGTGGATAATAGCAGCACAGGGATGTTTTGCTCAAAATTTTCCAAGTATGTTACTTTGAATTATGTGCTGTTCACAGTTATATAAACTCTTTTCAAGGATGTATTTTCTTAGATAGTTGGATACGTTTTTCGTTTGAAAGAACCTTTATAATTGATCAGGCATTTAGCCAGAATTTGAAAAGTGGCTGTCCAAAATGTGCTATTGGGCCTCCTCAAATGAGCAATGTATAAGGCAACATATGAAAAATAAAATAACTTTCTTTCGAAAGTGGCCCTCCACAGGACGCCTGGACACCCTCTGGCGAAAAGCCTGTCTTTGATAGTCACATGCACACGGCAGTTTCTTGTAGATTTTGATCGGGAGGAAAGAACAGTACTGTTACAGAGTGTTTTTTTTTTAGTAAGAATATTTCAGCAATCAATAGCAGATCATTAGAAAGATGTTTGTACATGTATCTGTTTGGATGAGGAAGAGGCCTCCCCTTACTGTGGGTATCTGGTTTTAAATGAGAGAGGAAAGGAAAGAAATCTGAAGAACTGACTCAGTGTCCAAATGTACATGTATGTTAACTAGTCGTAGTGGTAATCGTGCAAAACATGAGGATCTATCCAGCAGATTTTCTGTTTGAAACTATTGTTATTAATGTTATTGAGGGCAACTCGCATTTAGAACTCAATTCATATTTTGTATTCCTATGATGTAATACTGCATTTCACATGATAGTTGTCAGTGGTAATTAAAAAGCAATCAGCATTGTTCTAAGACTGATATAAATATTGTAATTTGTAATGATAATCATAGACTGATATGTATTTTTTTAAAACATTGATGCATCTTTTGTAATTCCTCTTTTCTTTGTATGATTTGTTTTTGAGGTTTCCCATTAACATAGGTTTTGTTTCATCATACTTTCAGTTGTTACAGTTTACACCACTCTGGGAGATGAAGCCCTTGTTCATGCCATCAACGAATCAGAAGTCCGATTTATTATCACCGATAGCTCTTTGCTCAGCAAGCTTTCTGCTCTGATTGACAGACTACCGAAAGTTGAACACATTGTGTACTTGGGAAATGTTGCAAAGAAATCAGCATTGCTAGGCTTTTCAAGGAGAATAAAAGTCCATTCCATGAGTGAAATTGAAGAGATCGGTGAATCACAAATTAACCGTAAGCTCTTGTTTTATCTTGCCTTTGATTTCGATTGGTTAGTAAGAGGTTAGCAACTTTTCCCCCCATAAATTCTGCTAGAACTGGGTTACTGGAAATGTTTTTAACTCTCCTAGCAAAGTGTTCAAGACCAGGACAGTGTAGCTGGATAGAGTAATCAAAACTTTCAATGATTTTCTTGTTGTGTAATAGGCCATGCTCGATATATCAATATTCTAACATGGCTCCAAGGCTTTCAGGACAAACTTCTATATTTGGTGTTGTTTTCTTTGTATCCAGGTCTCTTTTGGGAATTGAGAGACAATAGAAACTTAATGAATTGACAATTTTGATGCAAAAGCCTCGGAGCCATGTTAGAATATTGATATATTGAACGTGGCCTATTCATGACTTCACTCACCACTGGCACTGAGTCGGTGGAAATATTTCATAACTAGAACACCCACATACAGTGTTTTCCTTTTAGAATGAATTTGTTCTTTCTTCATTGTTTGTTAGCATCTTTAGTCCAGAGGGGTCCTAGCCCAGATGATGTTGCTGTCATCATGTACACAAGTGGTTCAACAGGTCTTGCTAAAGGTAAGCCTTTCCCTCCCTGTTCCTTTAATTTGTTTGTTACTATCCAGAGCGCAGCTCCATAGTCTCTGAGACTGATTAATGCCAATGATGATGTTGTTCATAGGTGTGTAGTTTAATGTGAAATACAGTACTGGAATATTGGGCTGGAAATCCACAGAAAATTTAATTAAAGTTTCCAGTCAGGACAGTAGTTGTGACATTGTGCTGGCAGTGATCATAGCTGGTGATATACTGGAAACATTGGTCTCAGTGCTTGCAGAATAAGAAATTTGGGCTGGCTTTTTAGTGAAATATTGCTACAAAGGTGATGCAGCAAAGTTGATCAGTTCTGTTTGAAGCAAGCAGCAACTACTGACTTCTGTTGCTACACGAGATTGAATTCAGTGGCTTTTGCCCAAACTCTAGTTTCTGAGCCAACCCACCCCCCCCCCCCCCACCCCCATGTCATTCTTAGACTCACCTGTGCACCAGAGCGAAAAGCAAGGAACCATTGCCTGAGTGCGAAACCCAGACACTAGATCCTACTCGCAGGCTAAAACTAAAACCAACTGGGACTCGCTTGCACATGCATGTCAGTTTACCTGCACTTTGTATGACTTTGCTTTAGGTTATGATGGATGCACTGGTTTTTGTCTGGTGATCATCCAGAGTGATTATTTGTCACGACTTTCAGTTGAATGCAGCTCTATTTGACAGACTTGTCTTTCATGAAACTGCACTTGCAAGTGTAATTCTGTGAAAAATAACGCAAGTGTATTTTTTGTGTTGTAGGTGTTCTCATTCCTCACAGTGCATTAATGGCTGGTATCGCTGGAATTATTGCAAGAGTACATCCTGCTCTTAGGTAAGTCAGTTTTACAATACAGTTTTTGTAATTGAACATTTGTTGTGATCTTGAAGATGTTGATTGTAGAAAGACCCAGATTGCATTGTCAGACAATGTTTAACAATGTGCAAGAAATTTAAAATTAGTTACAGTTGAGAAAAAGTAAAAAACATAAAAAAGTAAAACACAAAATTGCTCAGCTGAAGTAGTTTTAAGGCAGGATACATGCCCTTTTCAGAGTACATTTTGTAGAAAAATAGAACTTTGTTAGAACAAAAGTGCTATTGACAGAGTTACCTAGTCTGGTACCTGTGCCCTGCCTGGCTTCCTGTCATAGGATCATATGGTTATATTTTGGTTCTTTTCCAGTGAAAAAGATGTTTATGTTGGTTATCTTCCACTGGCACATGTACTTGAGCTAATAGCAGGTAATGTCTATCCACTGACAGGCACATACAGTATGTGTTGTGGTTTAAAATATTTGTTTTGGGGGTGACATTTTTCAAAGAAATTTATATTTGTGTTGTTGTTGTTATTCATAGTAAACAGCACATAAAGGAAAATAAACGACAACCACAGTTTGATTGCCATTTCACATCAAAATTAGTTCCAACATTTTTTAATATTCACCAATCTCCTTTTATTGGTGGTTCTGTTCTGTTCTGTTCTGTTCTAATTTTGCATTGAGAGTAACAGATTTTCGAGGAATTCTTCTGAGGACTTGCCAAAACAATACATGCACATTACTACTGTTCAACCGGTGAGAATGGGGTTGCAAGTTACGGCAGGATTCACATAACAGAGTCTTGTATGTCCTTGCTATTGCCATTTAATAGTTTATTAGATACTGTGGGTTTTTGTTTCAGAAAATGCAGTGCTTGCTCATGGGGCAGCCATAGGATATTCCCACGCTCTCACTCTATCTGATCAGGTAATTTCAGTTCTTTTTTGTTTCATATGTCTGTCATTATCTTTCTAAAGAGGGCCTATTAAAACGTTTTTGTTATAAATTGTTTTGTTTTCTTTCTTTTTGTCGCTGTTGTTGTTTAATGACAGCCCAAATACATCTGTATGGACATCAGCACCAGGTTGTTCAAAGTATGATTAAGCTAATCCAGGATTAGCATTAATTTTTATTTCAGTTTTGTAACTTTTCAGTGAAGGTTTCTGTTTAAATTTTTTGTCCTTCAATTTTGGCTTTGACCAATGTCAAACTCCAGGAAACATGGACAGTGAAAACACTTTTATTCAAGAGAAATAAGAACTTTGATTTACTTTTAATCCTGGATTAGCGTTAATTGGCTTTTGAACAACCGGGCCCTGCTCTGTAAATTATTACAAATTAACTCTAAATTCATTTCCCTCCCCACAAAGCATAGTTCACTTGGAAAATTCCTCTACATTTTCGTAAAAGAAATCTTGACTGCTCTTAGTACAAAAAAAAAAAAAACAGACAAACCTCTGCCATGACTAGTATATAGAGCTGTTTGTGAAAGACAAAGCTTTGAATTTTCCTTGGTACTTAATTCCTTCATAGAAATAAATACATGTCAGCTTTGCTTTTGGTACGTGTACTTGTTTGCCATTTTATGTAACATAAATTTAATGTCTCAATGTCTTCATACAGTCATCTAAAATCAAGAAAGGAACTAAAGGAGACGTATCAGTGCTCAGACCAACTGTAATGGCCGCAGTTCCTGTCATCATGGACAGAATCAGACAGGGCGTCATGGAAAAAGTCAAGGAGGGTCCTCGTCTTCTGCAGCTTTTCTTTGCATTTGCTTACAGTTACAAACTGAAGCAACTTAAGCTTGGCTTTGATACTCCACTTCTTAACAAGTAAGTTTTACATAAAATATCATAGAAAAATAAATCAAGACTTCTAAACATCCTTCCTCTCAGAGGTTTGTGAAATATTATAAAAGTATACTTTTGCTTTGAATGCATGCAGATGATAACACCACGGTCCTTATTTCTGACCTCATTTCTTTTCTTCAGATTCATCTTCTCAAAGATGCGCAATCTTCTGGGGGGTCGCGTAAGGCAGATATTGAGTGGTGGTGCACCATTATCTGAAGACACTCAGCTCTTTATGAACGTGTGCTTCTGTTGTCCTGTGGGGCAAGGCTATGGTCTCACTGAAACCTGTGGAGCAGGAACTGTCTGCAATGGTATGTATTGCATGTACTGGTACTTGTATTTTGTAATGACTTATGGCGTAATACTTTAATTGAGGTTTGTTTACATACTGTGATGTGTCTGACAGATTTATTTGTTCAATAACTTGGTATGTCAAAAACTTTTGATATGAAAATTAACCTAAATTTAAGTTAATAACATTGTGGGAGACAAATTTTTCCTTAATTTTGGCATAAAATTTCAGCAATAATTTATAATTTCAGGTGTGAAATAACAAAATTGCCATGGCAATGTTTGGCACAATATTTCTCCCCACAAATAGATAAGTCAAAAGCCCTTGATTGTAATCCTATAGTGTAATTTGCTACCTGCAATATTTAAAGGTAATCAAATGGTATCCTCATAAAATTAGGAAATAAATTCAGTTACGTTTTGTTAAAATTCTAAAAAAACTCTGATAATTAATTTTTGACAAAATGCACATGAAATTATTTCCTAATTTCACTCGTTAACATTTGATTACACATACATATGGGGCTGTCATTAAGTTTTGAGCCACCAGTAGCCTCACTCTCCACACCTGTAGCAAACTTGTTCCTTTTTTGTTTGAATTCTATCAACAACGGGCAATTTCACCGGTAGCATCAAGGAAAAATCAAGCATACTCAGCCGTAACAGGTGTTACTGGTTACAGCACTTATTTGTATAATGACAGCCCTGCACATATTCTTTCCGATATCTAGCCTTCTAATCAGGGTTCTTGGGCTCATCATACAATCTTTCCGTGTGGGATAATTAAGCCCAGCATAGGAAAGTATGCAACTGATCACCCATATGAATCACTATGCAACAAATGCCTTATTTTGTTTAGCCTGGGACAGGACAACTGGGCGTGTAGGACCTCCAGTCTCCTCAACTGAGATCAAGCTGGTCAGCTGGGAGGAAGGTATGTCAGCAATGTTGGTCCTCCATATCCTTCATACCATAATTATTGTAACTTTTGAGCACTTAGCATGTTTTTGAGTGCCACTGATCACATCAAATGTCTGTGTCAAAATAAGTGATAAATGCTTCTCAATTATTTTGTGTAACTGCATTACATGTAGTATTCAGTCATCATTACTGTGAACTAGTATTTCACTACTTACATGAAGGAGTCATCGTATTTTGGAAAGTTTACTACTTAGATAATGGCTACAGAGCTGCTAAGTTGTGAGTGCCCAGTTGTTCATTTGTCAAAATCAAACTTGAAGGACAAACAAATATAAACAGAGAACCTAACTGGAAAGCTTCAAAATTGATATAAATATTCACACTGAACCTGGACTACCGGTACATGTACGGTAGCTTTGTTGACTGACCCCCAGTTATCAACCACTCATAAACTGCAGGAAAAACATCACCTAATGTACTGTTGTGATTTGATTTTAATAGGAAACTACACAGTCAGAGATAAGCCCTACCCCAGAGGAGAAGTTGTCATTGGAGGTCCAAATGTGACCAAGGGCTATTTTAAAAACCCTGCAAAGACAGCAGAGGACTTTGAAGTCGACAGAAATGGCCAGCGTTGGTTCCATACCGGCGACATTGGAGAGTTCCACCCTGATGGCTGCCTTAAAATCATTGGTGAGGAGCTATTTTAGAATAGATCTACAGTAACTTAATTCATTACGATGTGTAACTTCAGTTCTTCAGGAGTTTTGGAAGTAACAGTAAATGCTAAACATGATTGTTGATTTCTGTAACTTGGAGTTGATATTTCTCAAACCAAACTAACAATACTCAGTCTTCTAATAATATCAGGTAATATGTGTTCCCTGGAGACTTTTTTTCCTCATGCAAAATTACAGTGCTCAGACAGTGACAGAGATGCAACAACAACACAGCAACAAAGCTAATTTTACCCCAGAGCCCACAAAAGTATTTACAAATTGCATTTTAGTTCTTTGGCTTCTTGAAGTAATAACCTTTAAGTTGACAATGCTGGACAGCCATTACATGTAATAGATGTAAGTTATTCTGAATGTTCAAGTCACACACATATTTAACAAACAGGAATAATAGGAAAAATATGAAACAGAGTTGCTTATTGGTAAAAGGAAAATAATTATATCTTTTTATTGCAAAACAGCCTTTTTTTATCCTAAAGGAGTGATGAGATGCAAGCAAAAAGTGGATACCAATTCCAATTTTGGTAGCCAAAAAATTATTTTTTTTTTAGTCAACATTACTGCCTCATAAGTCAAATATTATATATGTTTCTGCTTGCTTATGTAGACCGCAAGAAAGACCTTGTGAAGCTTCAGGCAGGAGAGTATGTGTCACTTGGAAAAGTTGAGGCAGCTCTTGCACAGAGCCAGTATGTAGAGACCATCTGTGTATATGCGGAGAGTTTGTACAACTATGTGGTGTGTCTTGCTGTAGCTCGCCCCAAGCAGCTCAAGGCATTAGCTGTTTCACTGGGTGTCTTGACTGACGACTGGGCAAAACAGTGTAGGAACAAGGCTGTCACAGATGCTGTTCTGAAGGATCTGCAGGCCCTTGGCAAAGCTAGTAAGTATTATGAAGAAAGCTTGTGGTTTGGTTAAAATTAAGAAGAGAAAGTTGAAAAGTGCATAGGACAGAATATTTAGTACTGCTCAGTTGGTCAGTGGTTGCACACTAGGGTTTCATTTACAAGATTCAAAAGTTAGAATACTTTGACTGACTGAGAACTAAGAACAGTACTATTGAGACAGGCAGAAAAATCAAAACCTTGTGGTATTTAGACAAAAAAAAAAACACTAAAATGCCCAATCATCTTTGTGAAAAGAAAATGATTGCTACATGGGTTATTTACAAGGCACTCTTATCAACTTTTTCAGTGAAACTCGAGAGGTTTGAGATTCCACAGCGTTTGACCCTGGTCACCGAACAGTGGACACCAGAAACAGAGCTTGTCACAGCTTCTCTGAAGCTCAAGCGTAAGAACATCTCAGCTCACTACAGGCAGGAACTTGATGCCATGTACAACAAGTGATCTTCAAACTACTTGGAAAATCTCCTAGCACTAGGCTATAAGAGTAATCTACAATACTTCATTAGTTACAATAAAAAAAAAACACTCGCTGATGACAATACTTTCATTGCTTTATTCATGTCACAAGATCACTAGTGCAGATAATCTAATGGATGACGATGTCTTTCAACAGAATGCAAAATTGCTAAATTAAGACCAATATGTTAAATGATTCCATGCCCTGAAGTCATCTTCTGAGAAAACATCTCGCAACATTGTGAAATGTGGTCAGAATTGTCCAAAGGAAATTAAGATAATTATTTTATTGTGGGGCCTTATTAACTCAAAATATCACTTCCATTAATATATCAGCTTTTATTTGGAAAGGGTATTCCATCTAAATGTTTACAGCTTGTAATGCCTCGTCTGGTACAAACTAAGTTTGTGGTACAACATGTGTGGGTCAGAGCCTCAGAGTGTTTACAAATACAGGCCTTGTTATTGGACATATAGCTGGCATACTTGCGAAAACATTCTAAGAAATAAAAGCATGTTTTATGACTGTTTTGTTGTGCCTTTTTTTTTGCAAATAAGTATAACGAAGTACATGTATCCAACTAGTTCAACGGTTTTTAATTAATTAATCCAAACTAACATCACGATGGGAGGGATTCAGGGTTATTCAAATCTGTCAACTATTTCTCGTACTCTTGCTATGTCCTTTGGCTTCGTTAAACAGCATCCTCCTACAAAAAAGGTACACAAAGCATGATGTTTTTGTCTTCACATCACTGGAAGCCACACTTGAATGATGTTACTTTAACAAATCCCCCTAAAAACAACGTTGAAATATTTTCTCGCAAGGTTGGCTGGAAAAAGACAAACTTGAAAAACTTAACACCTCTGTTCTTTTAGTATTGAAGTCTCCCCCCTCCTTGGAGTAACCACTCCACATTGTGTTGACTTATAAAACTTACCAATCCAACGAGCACCAGCGTCTATCCATTCCAGAACATAACTGGTTAGGTCACGGACAAAGGTAGCGTCTCTTGGTTGCCATTCAATTTCACCCTCCCATCCAAAGCTGAGGAATAAGCAAATAGAATAGAAATATTTGGCAAGCACAAGTTGAATGTCCTGATTTCCAAGTGGTGAGCAATCAGGTTGCCTTTGTCAAAAGCAGAGGCAATTACAGATTTATAGAACACTAACAAACCACAATACCTCACAATTATCCTACCAAATCTTGTAGTTAGAATAACATCTGATTTTATCAGAAATCAGTTATTAGGTAAAACCAGCATGATTTAAACAACTGGCAACTTTGTACTAAATCTGAATTTGAGTGTGATTTAGTATAATTTGTTTAAAATTATTGTTGGGTAACATTCAGTGCAGCCAGGGTTGGAATAATAATTGTGTAAATGTGCACATGATCAATTTAACGCATGACATGTGCTTCTCGCCCCCAGGAGTTCGCTCGCAGTTTTCTTTCACGTCATGCACAACAGGCTACGCAAAAGGGACTACTGGTAGTCTATAATAATTTTTAAAATTAAATTTACCCTCCTTCCCTCCACTCTTCACCAGTGTGGGGGTACACAACAAAGGGAACATCCACTTTGCCTTTGGCACTCTGCAGTAGGGACTGCAAGGGATAAAAGTCTCGACAGTTAATTTGCTTTATTATGGTTTGCTCAATTGGAACACCAATAAGTCCAATAACTTTTCTTGTAATATGACAGCCTACACATTAACATTTTTGCCCTGAACTATAAAGTTTTGTCTTTCTTGCAATCTTGCTCTTTTTTAATTACAGGAGTCAGACAGTTTGCCCACAAGTAATAAAACAGATCAATATTGGCAAAGCCATATTCTTCACACAGACACATTGACCAAACTTAAGGGAACATGGCGGAGTCCTTAGGCACATTGCCTTACTGGTATGTACTTAAGGACAATAAAAGTGTTACCATTTGAGAAGTCATTCCAAAAACAATTATTTGACTGTGCGTGTGTACAATGTCTAATTAGCTTAAATGCAGTCATTGACGTAAACAAAGAAGTTCAATACAGACCGTAACAAACCACGGAGACGTACAATTCACGCCCACAGCAGCAATCTGGGACAAAACAACTAGAGTTCACTTTTTGGAGATTAAAGCGACTAGTCAAATACTGGATAATTAATTACAACTAAAATATGACAAGTGAGGACTTCCTTCAAATGGCTGCAAGTATTATCTGTAAGATAATACAGTGTACTTGCGATTTAGTTTGCCAATGACTTGCCTGGGCCCTTGCCCATCAGGGACCGTTCATTTTTTATCAGGTAGCGGGGGCTGGTGGGATTTGGGGGGGGGGGGGGCCCATGTGAAAAAAAATGGCTTTCGAGGGGGGGCCATCCCAAAAAAGTAAGGGAAAAGGGGGGGGGTCACGTGAAATATTTTAGTAAAACTTTAAAATGGCATAATGTTTGAATATCAAAAAAATTGCTATAGAATAAACATAGAAGGCAGGATACAAATTTATTACAAACTTTCCTTCTGCTTTAAAAAAACGCTTGGCGACAAAAAGCATCAATTTTGTAGCTACTGAAAAGAAGTATTTAACACTGTTATTTTCGAATGCAACTTTCACTGGCACTCATCTTCATCTTCACTGTCGTCGAGTTCTTCGTCACCGCTTGTGCTGCTATGGGAGTCTTTTTCACCAATGCTGCAAAAAGCAGCAATGCTTTCCGTCAGAGTGTACTCTTCAGGGTACATGAAGGTGTAAACATAATCTCTGACTTCCTGTTCAAGGTTGGTGGTGATTCTACTTCTTGCAGCATTGGTGAAATAATTCCCTTCCAAGAGCTGTGCGATATATGGCCCATCTCTTCTAAATAAGGACGTGGCAACATCCTCAACTTTAATACACTCTTCCAGGACGGCCGTTCTAGGAGGGTACACAAGGCATTGTGGAAGATCATTTCCTAGCGGGTTTCCAACACAGATTCCATAAACTCGTTGGACATTGTTTTCAGTCCGCTTCCTCTTTCTTTGATTGGACTTTCTGCGGTTTTCTTTTTTCCTTCTCCTTTTGTTGATGTGCTGTTTGAGTATGCCCTTGAATATGCTGTTATAATTGCTCTTATTTTCTAGTGCCTCCATGTCCTGCGTGACCTTCGTCAACTTAGCTTCTATACATTTGATCTGTTTTACATTAAAACTGTGGGCATTCATCAATTCAGATGAGGGAGATGCCAGTGAGAGGCCAAATGCCCCACGCTCAGAGCGAGCCATAACTAGGAGATCTGAAATTGACTTCTCTTTCTTTTGATTTGTTTTTCAAACAACAGCTCTCTGTAGTATAGGGATTGTAAATATTGTCTTCACAGTGAGCACAAAACGTGAAGTAGGGGGATAATAGAGAAATATTAAAAAAGTTGAAATCTAAATATTGTTTGTTCAATTTTTTTGGGGGGGGGTCATCCCAAAAAATGACAGCTATAAGGGGGGGCATGTGAAAAAATTGGTAAGCTGAGGGGGGGTCATGCCATTTTTAAATGGTGCTTCCCAAATCCCACCAGCCCCCCCTCCCTCATAAAAAATGAACGGTCCCTCAGGCAATTGAGAATGAAAAGTAACTTGCCTGGCATGAAAATCTACTTGTCCTGGAGCACTGGATAGTCCTTTTTTCAAGCCCTGATTGATTTACCAGACTGACTTGGAATTGATAACTGCAACACCATCATAACTGAACAGTCTTGACTGTTTTTTAGAACCCCTTACTTGTTTTGATTGATTGACAATACTAGTGACAGCATCAGAGAAGACTTCTCCATGGCAAGTGTGAATTCCATCCTGAAGTCATAAAATTTGGAAACATCCATACTGAACTAAGGCTCACTCAGATTTACTTATTAAATAACTACACTTTCCACATCAAATCTTATCACTAACAACTGACGCTGCTCTGGCACACACCTCCCTCTAAAGAACTACTTATGCTGCAGATAGTTCCTTCTAAACCAGTTAAACTCTTGGAGGGGAGAGAATCAGACCAATCAATGGAAACTCCCCTCCTCACTTGACAGACCCACCCCTGGAAAGTAACTCATATTACCCATAATCACCTTGCATGACATGCTCAACCAAGCCTTTGCCTCGGGAAACTCTTTGAGAAGTTCAATCAGAGCTTCTGCTTCTTTCTAATGATACAGAGAAACAACATTCATTTCATCTTTTTCCTGTAGATAGACCAAAAGTCAAAAAACATTTCCATATAACAATGGGTTAATCTATGCTATACTGCATACTAACATTCCAGGTTTTCTCACAGCAGCCTAAAACAGTCTACAACCATCTGTGAAACAACCAATGTCACCCAGACAGCTTTTTTTACTGAAAATAGCTAATTAATTATCATTAATTGACAACATAATCAGTGGTGTTGTTATAGCTATATTTTGGTCATATATATATAGTTTCACAGCAGTCAGTCACACTAAAATTAATATTAGCATACAGGGTTTGCAAATCGTGAATGACTGAGAGCAGGAATAAGACAGGTTTATGTTTAAATACCATAAATATGTACCTGAGCAGGGATAGTCTCCAAAGCTAAGATATCAGCCCCAGCTTTGAGTAGAGCTGCCACTCTGGGCCTGTGCCAGTTCACTAGATCCTGAAACAAAACAGGTTTTCTTGAATGTACAGATTGGAGCTGGAGACTATAAGGACTAAGGTGCACCAATAGTCGAAATGTTTCTAGTCAAAAGTTTGGTTTACAGCCCAGTGGTGAAAAACATATTTGTACAAATATATATTTGTATAGTACAATAAATACCTCTTACTAACCGACTTAGAGGTCCGTACTGTAAGTTACAGACTGAGCTGTTTCCTTTTTGATTTAAGGGCCAAACACAAAGTATGCGGGCCATAAATCATCGGGAGGTAGGGAGGCGTGGGGGGAAACGAAGAACCGTAACTTGCAGTATGGACTGAGAAGATGAGCTTAGTAAGATAAATACTACATCCCTACTGTGTGTCTGACAGGTTTAGGAACGATTTATATAATTCACACAGAATGGCTTCAAATTTTTGACTCACGTTGAAAGCAAAACAGATCAATTTTAAATCGTTGTTAAGTCTTTAACATATTTTAATACAAAATTTAAAGTTTCAACTTTTACTTGCTATAAATAAAGTAATGAACGCTTGGCGATAAATCATGAAAAATTTTAGCAAACTTTGGCGGGCCTTACTGTAGAATACCGTCCACTAAATTGTCCAATTACAGCACAATTACAGCACATGTACACTGTGAGAGATGTAATAACAGGCCATAACTCATATGACAAAAAACAGTTTCCTTTCCTAATACCTGTATTGTCATGTTGTCAACATATTTGCCTGTATATTCAGACCCATCATGCTGACATGCTCCATATGGACCTACTGATCCTGCCACTAGCATCTTCCTTGGGCATCCAGTACTGCTACCGTAAATGTAGTACAATTAAATTATTTATTAAATAATACAGTGATCATAGAATAATATAATTAATAAAAGCTTTATAACTAGTTTCGTATCTTTACCTGCACACTGCACGAGAAGCTTCCTGGGCAATTTTCACACTATTCTCAATTACATCTAAGGCTTTGCTCTCATCAAGACCACAGTACATTAAGAGTCCCTCTAGGCTGACCTAGAGAAAAAAAAGCAACAAGGAATTTGCAGAAACGAAACAAGGAATTTCTAAACTATAATGTCAAAATATACATGGTGATTATTACTTATCTGCTAGTACATGCACCTGGTAAGTAGCAGTTGTTGCAACATTTGCTCCACTTTCAAAGAAACTATAAGCAACCAAAATGGAGTACAGTTATTTTAAATAGATAAAGTTTATTTTCTGGGTGATAGTAATCAGAAATGTGGATGTAAACCTGGGGAAAACACCTGATTTAAAGCTTAGTGTTTTTCCCAGCTGAAAACATCAGGCACTAAAAATCCCTTGTACAAGGAAAGTGGATCAACTAATTGCAAAGCACAGAAAAAATTATCACTAGTGCATACAGATAGACCAATTTTTATCTGAACCCACACATTGAAGAAAAAACATACATACATACATACATAACTTCAGAGAAGTTCAGGTCTCACGAGTAATCATCGTTTTATTGCTAATAATAATTGGCAATAAAACGATGATTACTCGTGAGACCTGAACTTCTCTGAAGTTATAGTTGATGCTCCTCAATCGATTGAGTTGAGCGCTCTACGAAATACGTTCTACTCAAGAAAAGAATTTACATACATACATACATACATACATACATACACGCATATACATACAAGATTTTATTCAGGGGTTTAAAAAAATAAAAATACAAAAAAGACACCTTAAAATAAAATATGTATTAAAAGGCTAAGATTCCATTAAAGCAATTTACAAATACAATTAATCGCTATAAATTTAAAAATTTAGATGAAAAAAATATGTAATTTAAACAAAAATAACGCATCACAATAAATTAGGCTTATGATAAAATGTGAATTTACCTTTTGTGAACAGATTTCACGGCCTCTGGGTTTTCAACAAGAATTCTTCCACTCCATAGTGGGTCACCCTAAGTGGAAATAATAATTGAAATATGTCTGTACCTAGGTCTGTAGTCTATTTAGAACAACAGAAAACTAACAGAAGACAAGTTATGGTCATTTGCATCTCACGCGATCATGCAAGCAAGCTAGTACTATAAATGCTATGAGATTGACTTACATCAAGATTAAATCCAGCCCTGGTTAATTCCGTTGCTACACCACCATCTAAAACAAGGAATTCCTCCTTTTTATAGGAAACAACGGCCATATCAAGCAGAACTTCTGAACCATTCGTTCACTTTGCACTGGACATGTTGATTTTGAACAGGCGTGATACTCGCGCGATTTTCTTGGCTGCGGTAGACTGGAACCAAGTTGGTGTTGCATGGAGACGAGGCCAGCTGGTTGCTAAAACAAGACCGAGCGCTAGATCTAAACTTGAAAAAGTTTTGATCGTTTTAGCTTCTACAAAATTCATAATGGTAAGCTATTTTTCTATCTGCCTGGTCCCTCAAATAGATCTGGCATAATGTAATTATGTTTTGTTGAATCATCAGGCAGGATCAGATGAGCGTTACGCGTTTTTAGCAGAATGGTATGATCCCAGGGCTTCACTCATGAGAAAATATCAACTGCTTTTCTATCCCAGCGATTCCTCAGTAGAGATGGTAATAGCTTTGCTTCCTTATATATATTAGTTACCATGTTAGTACTTATACTAGATATTGAAAAAAAACATTAAGCATGTTGCTATGTGCAGCCGTGAAGGAATCAAAGCTAAATAAAGAACGAGCGAAGTGTATGTATTTTCAATCATGTTTAAATTTCTTGCTTGGCATGCTTACATTAGTCATGTTACTTGGTCTTGAAAATTCTGGCAAACTTGTCGTATTTAGCTCGAAATAATTAAGTGTTATTTTATTTGCAGTATAATAAGCGTGCAGTTTTCAAAATCTTGAAATCTAATGTAAAGTTCAGTTGAATTACTGTACTTCATTTGAAAAGAGAGGTCATTTCTAAAGCAATTTGAATTGAATTCTTACCATATTTATGTCCCCATGCTCTTGAGTGAAGCGTTCCTAAAGTGAACTATACTCATTCGTACAGATCTACTTTCTGCTTGTGTTATGTCTACTCTTGGTTTGAGTACAAGCCCATTGCTCTTATACTGGTAGCTGAGCTTTGACTAAAGGACACAAAGTTCTTTTTGTCTCACCTTACACTGGATTTATTTCGTAAACAAATAACACACTGTACCTAACACTAACTACTTATTGACTGAGAGTGAGGTCTTAACGGGAAAATGTCAAACTGAGACCTTGCGGTATTGAGTGAGCGATAGTGAGGTCAATATGGCAAGGCTGAGACCAAACATTGGAGGTTAATAAGTTGTTTGTTGTATGGCTTTTTGCTTTGTTTTTGCAGGCCTGTAATCGGCCAGTGGGCATTAAGGGAGAATAATGCCCCAGAATAAGCCAATCAGAGTGCACGTTATATGGTTGTATACACAAGCCATACATAATTACATGCAGTTAATATGCTCTACGTGAAAGGCATGATTATCAGAATCATTATTGAATAATGCCTAGTTGGCTTAAATACCAACTTAATAAAATGATTTTAATAAATTGGTTAAGCTGACTAGACATCACACTAACTTTTTTAATTCCAAGGATGCATTTTTATAACATGTTTGTAGCTTCTCAGATTATTTGTTGCTTGGTTCTGATCATGTTTCATGAAGCATAGTTCTCTGTTGAGGTACCAGTGGCATCTTGGTTGTTGTTCTTAGTAGCATGCGATGATCAAATTAACCTCATAAAAAGATACATAGATCTGTTTGCTGATCAGTAAGACATCCTAAAATCAAAGGGAGGGTTTTTAAAAAAATTTCATAAGTAAGTTATGTTAAATACTTCATTTATTTTGTCCCTGTCTTCTAGTATGACATAAAGAACCGTCGTCTTTTCCTGAAAAGATCGCTGATTGATGGCCTCCAACTTCACCATCTGTTCATTGGAGCCATCATTAAAATTCATTCTCGTCAGGTAACACACAAAATACTATAGATTTATTAATTACTCTTATTATTAGATGTGTTTTCAATGAAAGAAAATAAGAATTTTCTGTTTCATTCCAAAAACATTTGTAATAGATACATATACTTGTACATATTAAAGAACTTTGAATTATGAGTCAATTACTGAGCAGGGATATTATTGTCTTTTTTGTTCCTGTGATTGCAGTTAACAATTACAGACTATGCAGATGAACGTACATCAAACCTTTTGAGAGACAAGAATGAGAAGTAAGTCAGTATTTTAAATACTAATTAATTTGCCCTGTCAGTGCATTAATTTTATACCTACCAGTAAGTTTAGCATTATCTTACAAGGTTCTTGCAAGGTTTTTCATATATTACAGGTTCATTTCAAATGGTTCTGTCCACCTGTGAAAAGCAGTTGCCCTTCTGCTAAAACTGTTAATGAAACCCCTGGTCAACTGTTTTATGCAATGCTTGTTTAGTATACAGGACCTCTTTTTCTGTTTGTATTTTAATTTACAGGGTTCAACTGCACAGTTCTAAATAATTTTTGATTGAACCTTAAATTAAAAGAAGAACATTGTCTGTAGGGATTTATTTATCACTATTTTTTTACCAAAAAGCTATTATATAGTAGCATTTATAAAGCTCCAGTTACAATGACGATGTGTCATTATTGTCTTCCAGAACTCTAGCTATGATAAAGCCAGATGCTGTTGCACAGATGGGTATGTACAGTAGCTAGCTAGCTTAAAGGTCTTTTCTCTTTCACTTTCTTTACTAAATTTACTTTAAAGGTAATAACTTGGCATACAACCAGCTATGGTTTTATTACTCTCAACGTCACCAGATCCAGGGCTGATTGATTCACCTATGGCCTTAATCTTAGCATCCTTAACTGTAACAAACTTGCTACTTTATAGAATGCAAGCAGTCTCTCTTTTCCTCAAAAATCCATGGGGAAGAATGCAAAACTGTGACGGTGAGCATGATGCGCAAGCCATGAGCCACTAGTAGTGCAGGCATCGGAAGACAAGCGCAAAAAGAGACTGTTGGAGCAATGTTTTCATACAACATTTTGGATGCCCAGCTCTCTGGTGACAGAGTAATTCTATTGTTTTGTCTATGAAGTTATGAGGCACATCTGTCAGTAACCCTTACAAGTGACCTGCAGCGCTTGCCAAACTCTGTTGTAATGTTTGTCTCCTATGGTGCGACTCCTGCAGTTCGTGACATTTGCCGCTGTATTTTGAAATTTTGATCTTGCTACCTTTTTATTGGTTTTACATGCTTCACACTTGTTTTTGAAGGACTTTGGTGTTAGGAGAACTTTAAAACAAAAAGTATGGTAGAGCTGTCTGAACGAGCAGTATGTAAATTTTTGAAAGGTCATAGGTCTGGTTTCAGCCTCAATCTGTCGAACCATTCCGCGCATCTAACTTGATTTAGCTATGATTGATTCTTGTAAAAATTAGACACCAGAGTGTCATATCCAAAAAAGGGCAGAGTTGTTATTCAAAGTAACAATCAAAATGTTGTATGAAACCATTGCAGTCTCTCTTTTTGGTCGTTTTCCAATGCCCGCACTACTAGCAGCTACCACCATTGTCACATGCACAGTCACGCTTGCACGCTTACTTGTTTTATGTTCTTCCCCACTGATTTTTGAAGAAAAGAGAGACTGCTTGCATTGTAGTTACTTTATGCCTGAGTGGGTAAATTGTATCAACGACAGGCAAGCTTATCATATCACAAAGGGCCCATCTAAGGTATATTCAGCCATAACAGGCACTGCTGGTTACAGCTCTTTTTGACAACCTGAGCTCACAGTTGGTTTGATGACAGTTCAGTTGATAGAGCACTGCATGGCTGGTATTGCAGAATTTATTAATTTTGTTTTAATCCCGTTCAACCCTGACTTTTTTAAACTTGATTTTCCCAACCATCTGTTGCAAGAATGTGAAGATCTTTAATTTCCTTCAGTTGATATCTTGGCAATCAAGCTCAAGTTACAGTACTGATCGAGTAGTGTAATTTTAGCATCAAAGTGAAGCATTCATTTATGTCACAAATAAAGATGTAGACACAAATTTTATACTGGTATGTTTGGATAGGGAATGTAATTGACATGATTCATCAGGAAGACTTCCTCATTTGTCAAGCCAAGATGGTCAGAATGACAAGGTGAGACCTAAGACTTGTTCAAACAAAATAATCAGGTGTGAAAACATCATTACCAAGACATATTTTAGTTCTCACCAGAATGAGTGATTCAGAATTTCTGTAGCTGTAATTTGATGTTAAGTAAATTCCAAATACTGGTTACACTGCCTTTCAATATAAACACACAAACTCTGCTTAATCAATGGTTTCATCTTGCGTTGCCATTGGTCATCTTTGTTGGCCTCCGAGGAAACAGATGTTTGCTTCAACTGGTTCAGAAGATCAGGTCTGTTCACTTGGTCTTTTGATCCAGTTGTTTGTTTTCTTTTTTTTTCCGAGGCTTGTTGTTTTTGTCTTAATTGTGATTGGTGGCAGTCAAAAGGGATGTTTTGAACTTCAGCTTGCATGATACTGAAAGGCATGGTAAAGTATAATTATTGTTCCCAGACTCAAGTAAATGTGAAAATTGACATCTGCAGATTTATCTGAACTGCAGATTGACAGCTTAGTAAAAAATATCATAATGTGGTAGTAGATTCACTTGCACATTGTTCTGTCTAACTTCTTTGTTGTTGAATCTCTTTTGCAGGGAGCAAGCATCAATTTTCTATGCAGAACACAGAGGGAATTCTTTTTTCAAGTGAGTAGGTATATATGTATCAAAGCGTTCATTTCCTCTTCCTGTAAGCCAGTAGTAGGTGCTGTTGAGAAATGGAAACTGTTAGTGATTTATGAAGTTAGTAGTTCCAGTTTCCATAACACTGAAATGCATGAAGCAGTTTTACTTAATAAATTATTTTGCGTTAACTTGTACTTTTGATCATTGTGTTCAAATGGCATGCAAGTATGTTGATACTAAATTTGATTTATGCTCTTGCTAGTTATTTAGTGGAATTTGTCACAAGCGGTCCTGTTGTTGCCCTGGAGCTGAAGGGTTCAAATGCTATTCAAAAGTGGCAAACACTGTTAGGCCCAACAGACTCAGCCACAGCGAGGAACCAAGCTCCAATGTCAATCAGAGCAAAGTTTGGCACAGGTATGTACAAAATCAATGACAATGAGTTTTTTTTTTTTTCCAAGGTTGAAAAAGAGATTAATTCTTCATAGTGATTGCTATACATTTCATGTATGTTAGGTTTGAGGGACAAGATAATAATTATTTCCTGGGTGGCAATACTCTTCTCTCCGAACTACGAAAGCTTAACAGTACAAGAACTTGTATGCCATAGGTAGAATTAGGGTGCACCTGACACCGCTGCAGGCCCCCTATCATCCGGAAAACCTTTTAGTTTTGAATTTTTTCTGGGTTCGGTCCAGCCACAAGTGTGATGGCTCCCTGTTTCTGAGTTTCCTTGATCTGCCATAAGATGTTAATTAAACCAGTTGTAAATTTTTCTTTCAGACAATACAAAGAATGCAGCACATGGCTCCGACTCCCCAGAATCAGCTCAAAGAGTAAGAATACTGATGTAGTTATGACAAGGTTCACCTGTAATATTCATGTATTGTTCTCTTTTTATCTACTAACTATTTTTTCTCTTTTTTCCTCACAGGAAATTGATTTTTTCTTTGGTGGGCTAATATTTGGTGGAAAAAATACTGCTTCTTTTTCAGACTGCACTCTTTGCATAATTAAACCCCATGCCATCATTCAAGGTATTGTTTATTTTAAGTAAATTTTTATAAATGTAAATACTGTAATAGTACCCTAAATTCTTGAACTACCTGATTTTCAAGTCAATTTTCGTTTCCCTTGAAGGGTTGAAAAATCAGAATTCCACTGTATTGTGCAGAGACCTCTTTTAGCTGTTGTAGTCCATTGAACACATTCTGAACCAGTGATGTTTTCCAATAAATGTTATGACTTGAACATTCAACAAAAGGATTTCAATGTCCTAAATTTTGGATAATTTCTTGAATGTTTTGTTCAGGTCTTACTGGTAAAATCATCGCAGCCATATCCAGCAAGGGTTTTGAAATTTCTGCAGTTCAGATGGTAAGTCACTGGAACACTAGAATTTCAATGCAACCCAGAGTTAATTGTTCAGGGAATTTTGAGCAGTTTTGTCTCAGAAAGGTTGTTTTTTTCCCTCCTATACTGTAATGGTGTGTAATTTTGTTTGCTGTTAGCCAACTATTTAAAACAGAACTGGGCTGCCTTTACTTATGTTCACATTATTTAATCTCCAGTTTCATCTTGAAAGAGCCAACGCAGAAGAATTTCATGAAGTGTACAAAGGTGTTGTAAATGAATACAAAGTAAGTGATAGTGTGTGGTTAAGTTAAAATCCACCTGACAAAAATGCAACCTTATTAATAAAAGTATTTCCATGTTCAAACAAAAATAATAGCAAAGAAGAAAAAAAAACATCAAGAACAAAGTCGTCCAAAACGTAACGTGTTAATTTTATCCACTCAACATACTTTTCCCTACTTTTTCATATTGTAATCTGTTCTGTCCTTGCCTTGATTGGACATCCTCATCAGTTCTCAGAGCTTGTGAAAATAACTTAAATAGCAGTCTGTAGCATTTGTCACTTGCCCTGGCCCCAGGCAGTTGTAGTGCAGTCTGTCTGTCTGTTTGTTTGTTTTAAAATACTTATTTAGTCAGAGGAAAGGCTCACCAGGACCCTTGCCCAACAGGAAGATCTGCCAATGCTGGAAAACTGGACGGAACTTTTTTTGAGTCCTACTTTCAAATTGGTTCCTGTCACTTGTTGAGCTGTAGTATTTCAACAAATCATCAATATGTTTGGTTTTCTCGTATTTTAGGCAGATCAAGGTATGTTACCTGGCGCCGATTTTTTTGTTAATCCTGATTTGTTTCTTATCTTCCTTCAGAGTATGGTTGATGAACTGTGTTGTGGTCCGTGTTTGGCCATGGAGATTAGAGCCCCTGATGCACCAGTCACATTCAGAGAGTTTGTTGGTCCTTCTGATCCTGTAAGCTGCCTCCATCACAACTCTATTGTTTCCCAGTACATGTTTGCGCGCAGGCTATCGTGTGTGCATTACGTGCGTGTTTGTGTGTGCATTACATGCGTGTTTATCTGTGCGTTATGTGCGTGTTTGTGTGAACGTTACGTGCGTGTTTGTGTGTGCCTTATGTACGTGTGTGCGTGGTGGGTCAACAGTGTTCCGAGTCACCAAAATTCAACTTCAAGTGACTGCCATAAACTAAAACCAACTTCCCCTCACTAAGCCAGGCACGAATAACTTCCATAACGAAATGAACCAATTAAAAGTCGAAGTAAAGGCGTGGAGAGGGTTCTGAGCGCGGGAAAACTCGCGTAAGGATTTAGACTGGTTTTCGTTTTGTGACTAACTTAGGATGACAATGTCAATTAAGCCAGTCCCCACCCCTGCCGTACCCGCCCAAAAAACCATAATGTCAACATTACTGAACAACATAACTTACTTTTGAGGAATTCTTGATTTCGTTAAATATTTCGTTAATTAATTTTGTGTTGCGACAAGAATTTTGCATTGTGCGACATAAAGGAACGGCTGCCATAACTTATTTTTATCAAAGCCTTGTTTTCAATTTTATCCACACTGTAATCTTTTTTCATGCTTACTTTCTAATGTGCTAAATTCCTGTATCTGCCCTGTTCTTCTAGATTCTAGTATCTTTTCAAGGAAGCTCTTGAAACAAAAAGCCTCATTGTGTGTGTGTGATGTGCGAAAAAAAAATCAGGCAACCTTTTAAAATGCGTGAAAAAAGTTCCTGACATTAAAACGCTAACATGACTGACATAACTGTTTTCAGGAAATCGCTCGTCATCTACGACCTGGAACATTACGGGCAATGTTTGGTAAAGATAAGATAAAAAACGCTGTACACTGCAGTGATCTACCTGAAGATGGCCTCATCGAGGTTCGTACACATATTTTTTGGTTTTCCGAACTCATGGGAACGAATGAGAAAGGGGCGCGTTCCAATGGCTTGACAACTTATATTTGTCTTGATTTTTTTTTTTATTATTTCAGGTGCAGTACTTTTTCAAGGTGTTGGATCATTGAGTGAACTATAACAGTATTTTCTACTGTAGTAAACCTGTATTTTGTTGACACAAACGTTATATATCAAGTCAAACGGTCCATGTTTACTAAGTTATACTTATGTTATGTACAAATAGTTAATGCGAGTCAACCGGGCGAATGTGTACATAGTAAAATTAAAGAGATTTTGAATAAAAACTGACTTTTTAGGATGCACGATGGAGCAAATATCGCTCAGTGAGAACAGAGATGTGGCAATTGTGATGATGTGCGTTTTAGAATTAGTTCTCTGTGCGTATTGATAAAGAGACAACACGAATTTGTA
Source organism: Orbicella faveolata (assembly GCF_042242905.1). Taxonomy (NCBI): domain Eukaryota; kingdom Metazoa; phylum Cnidaria; class Anthozoa; order Scleractinia; family Merulinidae; genus Orbicella; species Orbicella faveolata. The sequence continues at coordinate 2,084,174 of NW_028301553.1, forward strand.
ATAAAGATCTGTTCAACCTGACTATAGAAGAACATGCCTTCACTTACGAGCAACGGGGATAGGCTTCTAAACACAAGAGAGACTTATGTAAGTTAAGCCAGCTTGAGCTTCTTTTTTCCAAGCTTTGACACCCCGTAGACTTAAATTCGTTAGTGGTTTTCATATTTAATTGCATATTTTTGGTTAGCCTGAAATGTTTGTGATATCCCGCCCTCAGCCGTCTAATCCCCTTGCTAATTCCCGTCTCTCGCCCCGGGCCGATTAGGTTGAGGGCGGGGAATGATCGACATTTTAAGCTACTTTTTGGTATGCTTCGGCGGCATATCAGGTGAGTTTCAGAATGAGAATCTGATGAGCACCCCCGTCCCCCGCCGGGCTTCCACTCCTCTGTGTGCTGCTTGTGTTTTGGGGTCGTGTCAAAGCGATTTCAGCGAGTTTTAGTTTCAAGCTCAATGAAAACTGAATTGAAACTAAAACTGGATCGCTGAAATCGCTTTTAAACGGCCCCAGAACGCCACGGAAATACAAGTAGCAGACGGAAGAGTCGAGTTGTTATCAAATGTCTTTTCTACAATATATTAAAATTTTCAGGGCTTCCAAAGAGTTTGGGATACCTGTTGATACGTATGAGGAGACCAAACATTTACCGTACGACCCGTAATCAAATTCGAACAAAAAATCCAACTATATTAGGTCAGTGACTTGATATCGCAAGATAAGAGAACAGTAGACACGGCTTCTGATTGGCTAATTGCGAATTTGGGAACGGTAGAACAAAACTTGTTTATTTTCTCTTGGACAAATTCAATATAGTTAGATTACTCGGCAGCCTTGGCATCAGCGCGATTGCAGGTCAGCGCATCGGAGAATATATATATACTGAGTTTCTTCGAGTCTTGTACTGTTTTTTTGTTTTGTTTTGTTTTAGTTCTTTTTCTTTTTTTTTTTCCGTTTTGTTTTGTTTTGTTTGTGTGTGTGTGTGTGTGTGTGTGTGTGTGTGTGTGTGTGTGTGTGTGTGCCCAAAATTGTCGCTCACATTGCTATCGGAGAGTGTTTTACCTCGCTGTATTCCTACACGTTGTGACACGTACTGTGTAAAATCGTGTTTTCTTCCATTTTTTCGGACTAGAGTCTATTTGGCCCTCTCAAATGCTCAAAATAAAAAAGCTACAACGACAGTCTACCTTGTAATATCTCAAGGCTCACCGCGCAGGGCCTGGCGATAACTCCTAAACAATTTTCCGAATCAACTCAGGTCCAAGTTTAAAAATTTAACTCCGATTTCTGGAACGTTTAACTCCGATTTCAGTAATTTCATATCGGTGAAACCGGACATGTTAGCCGTGTTAAACTCATCAGAAACCGGTGGAGCCTTATCCATACATTCCTTAGAGCCCCTAATCCAGAAACCCCAAAAGGCCCTCAGTCGTGGAGCCTTACGCAATCAATTGCCAAACATGGTAAGCACACCTGAAACGCGATTGCTGTCTACTGCCACCACTGCCATAACGAACATTGACCAAGTAGATCAAGGAGGTGACATTTTAACCTGGAAAAACTACTTCTACGCGATGTAACGTCGTCAAAATAACTAAATACCAAGGTACGTTAGTTCTTTGTTCGCGGTACGATAGTGCTGACGTATAGAGAAACGTGCGAGGAAGTAAATATTCGACGTTATGAGGCACGAGTTTAGGTTGAACATTCGCAAACGACTTGGAAAGCGAATTTCGAAAGTAAAAAGCTTTACTTCTCTATCAAGAAGTAAAAAAAAGGTGGGGAATGCTTTTTGTGTTGCAAATACAACGATTGCCGAAATACTGTCAAATGGTTGAGATGCAATCGTTTGTTGACGAGAACATGTTCTAAGTGAACAGCGTAGACTTCAAGTTTGTTTCCGTGCAGCAAATAAACTCTCTGTCGATCGACATGATGCAGCTAGGACTCAAATTTGCCGCTGTGTCTTTCTCTCGTTTCCCAAGGAATTTTGTATTGTAGAGTTAGATTATTTTAGAGTGTTACGACCTGTCTTAGTACGTATGACAATCGAGAATAGGCGCAAAATACATAAAAAAATTGAGATGGATGCAGGGTTCGATTCAACTAGCTCTGACGTCTTTTGTTTTTTCGGTGAAGATAATTGGTATTTTTTTTCCGCTTTATTTTGGTCCATTCTCCCAGAATACCTCATCCATTAGAAATATCTTACATGTTTAACAAAATCTCGTGAACTGCGCGTGGTTTACAATTTTGCTTCCAGAAGGGCTGCATGACTGGGCGTAATGTGAAACTAGGTAAGCTTAGATGGTGGCATCACTACGTGACGTTCCTCAGCAAAGCTTACGTCTGTACTTTTGTATCTTGAAGGTCATAGTACTACTACATATGCTTGGAACATGTATAGTATTTACAATAATATTTCCAATTAAAGTTATAAACTTGAAGATGTACATTGGACAAAGAGTGAGATAAGACTTGAGGAAAATAAAGTTAAAGATTATGCCATTTTCATTCCATGTCACTTTGTTTTCCTCAAGAAACGTTCTGTTTGCTACATAGTATTTTGTTGGCAATTTCAAAATTAATGTCAGGGTTCACTTAACCTGTGTGGTTACTTTCATCAGACACAGTAAACAACAGGACAGGGTTGTCCAAAGCCTGATTAAGGTCATTCCCCAGTATTGCATTTGCGCATCCCTACTGCGCATAATTTCACGCGCGATTAGCGCGCATGCATTAAAAAATGGTGGCTTTTTCTTTGCGGCTGGACCTCGCCATAGAGGTAAATCGTCATTTTCTCGAAAACAAGTATGGTGACCTATCATTTTTTCTGTTGTGTTGAATTGAGTAAAAAATTTCTCCATGTAAAATAAATATGGGCCAATTCTTAGTGTTGAGCAAGAGACAATCGTCGGAAACGTGAATTTAGCAAGCTATTGTGACTATAATCATCGTGCTATTATAAGGATATACAGTATATGGTATAAACAAGGTCCTGTTGCTCGTAAACGGACATGGGGACCCCTCATTTTTATTTCCAAATTTAAGTTCCTACAATATAAACAGTCAATTGGCAAAGTTTGGCAAAAGTCTCAGTGTAGGTTCTATTTCAGTGGAATGACCTTAAGCTGATCTAGGATTAGCAAGAATTTTGATTTCACTTTGGTAACTTTTCGGTAAGGATTTCTGTGTATATTGTTTGGCCTTCAGTTTTGAATTTAAATAATCTCAAACTGCACTAAAGATAGGCAGTGACAAACATTTTTTAATGCTTCAGTTAACTTTTAATCCTGGTCCAGTTGTATTGGTGGTTGACAGGAGGGTTTTGTACAGAAGTGTACATCCATATCATTGGTAAAAGGTTCCACTGGTAGTACACCCTTGTTTGGTTGAAGCTCTGTAATTTGGGGATAAAGAAGGAGAAAGTAGAAGGCATGCATGGATGGCTTCTCTTTCCCTGTTTTGAAAAGTCACAATTTTTGAAAAGGGAATGGTGAATTATTACAAGTTGCCCATAGAATGCATTTTCAATAATTGGACTTCTCCCTTTATGGTCAGAACCTCTTATAAATGGCCACTTCTTGTAGGTGACAACAATTACACTTAACGCTGATGGCTGACATTTTTTTTATTGTCTTTAGCATCTAGTAGGCAACCACTTCATTTGGTGTGGTCTTACTATAGTTAAGTAGGGTGTCAGGGTCAAAATTGTGACCAGCTGGTCGCCAATGCGACTGAAAATTGAGTGTTGAGGCCAGAATATTGAGGCTAGTCGCCATTAGGCAACTAACTTTTAGCGTCTTGAACAGGCATTCAAGAAATCAATTTCGTTTTAAATCCAAAAACTTTGTGTTTGGTTTCAAGCAAAAAACTTACCCCTTGTCTCCTCAAAGTATTTAGCTTTCATAGAAAATAATTTAGATCAGAAATGAAGGTAAGCTTACTGTTAAATGACTCCCAAAATAGTTTAAATCCACACACTGTAATCAACATTTAGTGCCGCCATGTTTTCAGCAGTTTCAACTGCCAGCCATATCGTGGGTGCATGGCAGAAAGATGTGCTTTCCTTTCAAGCAACATGGCCGCTTGGTTTGTGCATGTCTAGAAGGCTTCATACCGATGGCATGTAGGAGGAAAATGATGTTATGTTCAGTCTCAACTTAGAGAGCTATGTATTTGATGAAAACTCCATTTCAACTAAATTGTAAGCTACACGATATTTTAATGTCTTTACACGTGAAATCTGACTCTTGCGGTCATTCAGGAGTAGAAATATCTTCACACAAAGAAACATCTTGAAAAACTCCACGTTTTTGTGTTTTGCTCTGAAGGAAAATTTTTATTGACACTTTTTGGCGACCACATTTTTCCATCTTGCGACTGAAAAAAAATTTCAGTTGCCAGTTGGCGCCTGCCTAAAAAAGCTAATTTCAGACCCTGGGTCAATTGAGTAAGAAGACATCTCCAACCCTGATATTAAGATAGATTTTGTTTTTGTAGGAGCTCCTTGATCCTCATACATGTAACTGATGTTTGCAAGTGGCTATTATTCACTGCAATACTGCTAACATCGTGTAGATGGATGTACCTAAATTTCTTTTTAGACGACGTGTTCTTTATAAATCAGGCTGTGACTCCATTGTTCTCTGACATCTTGCAAGTGACTTTTTAGGTGGTTGCATGGAAAGGTTCAAAATGGAATTATGTAATAGTGACATGTAGAAATATAAATTATGCTATTATTATACTCAAAGTTATTTTTGAAAGTTGTACTTAAGTTGTCTTTCGTATTTGTGAATTCAGGTTTTTTAGTTATAAACTTACTATGATGGCTGACAGCTGGTGGATGTTTAAAGGAATTCTGTTCTTGTGGCTGTACTATGTTGGCTTTTGTTCGTCCTTTGAGAATAATCAAGTTTGTGTGGTCAGTATGCATTATGACATTTAAGTGATATTTAACATTTTGCTTCTATTGAGACAAGGATACAGCGAGATCTATGATAATTTTTTGGCAATGTCAGTCCTTAACCATGATCAAGTATGATCACCTTCAACTATCCTCTTCGTGTCAAGTGTTTAGTTATTGGCAGTTTATCAGGCCTCATCTGCTTATTTTCCTGATTTTTTTCAATGTATTTTTTCATTAGTTTTGTGCATTTATATATTTATTTATTTGTTTATTTATTTATTTATTTATATATTTATTTATTTGTTTATTTATTTATTTATTTATATATTTATTTATTTTAATCTTTTTTTTTCAGGAAACTAATTGTAATGGTACCTCATGTAACCACTGTTATGATTATGGCTGGGCAAGTTTCGGTACACTCATTCCAACTCCATATTTAATGGTAAGTTAGAAGCCCTTACTGAATGAGGATTTAATTGTAATGCCAGTTCAGGACCCTGTTGAGAATTTTTTGTAAAGGAAATAAAATGGCAGAAATGACATGGCTAGACTTTTAGTGATGGTAAGATACTGGTGCAGAGGCCTGATTGACAGCTAGATATTGGATGGTTACTGCATATTAAGCAAATTGGAACAAATGGATGGCCAAGTAATTTTGTTGTGTTCTTCTCTCTGCCTGAGGGTGTAAATTTATGGTTACATGTGATCTGTCAGATTATAAGGGTACTTGACAAAATGCTGAAAGGGGGAGGGAGGGGGGACTAACTTATGAAGCATTCAGTGCAGGGGGGGAACAGAACTCCTGATGGCCTCACGCTACTGAAACCAGGATAGCCTCATGCAGTTGTGAGCTACTGGTCGCATTATCTTTACCTTTTAGTAAATAACATTTATTGTATCTTTTTAAGGGTGTTGTGGTATTAGCTAACCCCAGAGAAGCTTGTGAGCCAGTCAAGCCTCTAAGTAGCTATAATCAGTCAGGTTACTCTGGAAATTGGTTTCTACTCATTGATGTGGGTGATTGTGATTTTGATAAGAAGGTATGTGATGTTATTAATATGTTGTTACCACATAAAAAATTACTGTACGTTTGAAAGGCTAGGGTTAAAGGTCATTTATTTTATTTTTTTTCATTCAAGATGGTATCTTTTGGGGGTCTACTAGTTTCCTTCGTTGCATTCAGTCGTGAATTAATGTACCTGACAATGGCAATAGTGTGATATTAAATTTAAAATTTTGTAGCCACTGCATTACTGTTAATACTGATTAGCTCTAAGTGGTCAACTACAGAAGTATTGATACCTACAAGTAATTTCTATGAAGAATTATAAATCAGCCAGAAGTTACAACATATTATAATTAGTTCAAAATAAACGTCAATAAACTGAAGGATTTGCTGTTTTTGTTAATCCAGGGGGCCTATGCTACTGAAGGAGGCTTTAATGCTGCTATTATCAGGAGTTTAAAGAGTGATAGTATTGAACCAATAGGAGGTGGCTCAGGCAAGTAGCAAAATAAGTTTTGTAAACTATTTTGCATTATTTACCGTACTTACTATAATAGTGCCGACAACAACATGGCAGGCATGTCCTTTACGTGTAACAATGTCATATATGGAACTTACGTCCAAGTGTCCACAGAATCTTTCACGATTCTAGATTCTGCCGCCTCCAGTTTTCAAGTCAAGATAAAAGAGGTGGTGTATACTAATTTTACCCCCTAAGAGTGCAAATTGGCACAGAAGGTCATAACGTTGTGAATATTTGACAGATTTTTATGAATTTTTGCCATGAAAATTGTCTTGTGAAGATCTGCTCATTGAAGTCATAAAATTTTGACTCCCTCTCATCCAAGACATGGTTGACCACCCCCAGAAGTTTTTAGTTCCTTTTTGGGGATGCAAATGGAATGCAAGACTTGTTTCTTATCAAGCTATGCACTAAGAGCTGCTAAATAAGTTATAGTTTAGGGGTATACCTAATATATTAGAAGATTGATACATTTTTGAAGTCGTTCATTTTCCTATGTTAAAGCAATTTCTCTCAAAATGTCTACCTCCTTCATAGCTGCTGATGTCAATTCTTAAATAAGCTGATTAGTGGCTTTCAAATGGTATATTGTACACAGGCAGAGTGTCGTTCGCCTTAGGGGGTAAAGGGTTACGTGGGAAATTCAACTCTAAACTAACAGCTGAGGCACTTAGATTTGTCTCATCCTTTTTAATTCTTTTTTTATGTAATTTGTGTTCACTCAATGTAATCTTTTCATTCTGTTTCAACTACTGTTGGCGCACGCGCAGTCCTTTGTTCCCAGTGTATTCCAATATTCAAATTGTCAACGTAAATTTTATGGCGTAATTCTATAACATAATCATGTATTTGAAAATTCAAATGTACACTAAATGTGGGTTTCAAAACACATTTTGTTGCAGTAGTTGTTGCATTTTACAGATGATCTGTCTTTACTTTTTACAGATGATAGAAAAGTGGATGTTCCTGTTGTTTACATAGGAGAGGTATGTACATGTGCTTGTACTATGAATAGTTCTTATGTCTGACTGATGAAGATGTCCAGTAGAGTACATACAAAAAGCTCAACAAGGTCAAACTAAATAGCATAATAACAGTGATATAAATGTTCAAAACGCAGGTGTCAAATTTATTTATAACATTGTGTGGGCAGAGGTTGAAATTCTGCATTTTTTTCCCCGACAATTTTGTTATTAGCACATTGGTTAAATTTTCATCTTCATTTTTCAGACTACTGGTCAAGAGCTGGAAAAGAATGATTTTAGCAACCAACCGTAAGTCAGCTTTCAAAGTTGCAGGTTTTGCATGACAACTCTTGTTTGGAAAAGAAAAGAACATTTCTTTGTCTCGATTTTAACTTCGCCTAAATTATATCTAGCCACCTCTAAATATCTGCTCCTGGGTCCCCAAGGATGAACAAATCGTGCTTAAGTGACATCATAATTTCCAAAATCCACCATCTTGATGTCAGAAAATGACCAATGTCTAGAGAAATTGGAAAAAAATAGGATGTAAGCGATCCTACTTACAATAATATATAGATTTAGCCAAGCCTAAAAGTGGAGCCCCTGGGCTGGATTGTGCAAAGCCCAATTAAGCTAACTCAGGATAAGCGAGAATTGTGATTTGAGTTTTGTGACTTTACGGTGAGGTTTTCCGTTCATGTTGTTTGGCCTTCTGTTTTGAGTTTGAATAATCTCAAGGTCCTCAAAATACACACAGCAAAACCAGTGAAAAACATTTGTTTACAAGATAAACTTATGCTATATGAGCCCTTGATCCAATCAAAAAGAATCAACACTTGGTCAGCGGTCAACTTCAAAAAAAACATGTGGCCTCGATGAGTTTCAAACTTGAGCCTGCAATATGGTTACGTGATACTGGTCAGCAGATACGTTGTTTTGACAAAAGTCAAATGACCATAACATTGATGTTCATTATCAAAGAGGGATGCTACAAACCGAGGGTGCATGTCTCGGTCAACCTATTAGCTGGAGTATGGCCACCATCTTATGCAACTCCATCGCCATCGCCGTGGTGTGTACACACCCATGAGCAATACCGCTAGTGATGATAACCACAAGAAAATCAATTCATGGGTTTCCTTTTCTTTCCTATATGGGTATGAGGCTCTGCTTGGCAGTCCTTTGGGCTGCTGGAGCTCTGCTATTAATGTCTTATGTGCACATGTGTTGTTTTGATTTATGATACATTGCAGACACCAGGAGTATACAAATGAATATATGAAAGATCATATCTTTTAACTGCAGAGAAAGATGTATAGATAATTTATGGTTTCAACAGTGTTTCTGCCAGAGCGCGCCATTGCGGGAATCCCACGCTGCTATCAGAGATGGCCCCTAGAAAAACAAGAAAAGGGCCAATTTGGCCCTTTCCTTTTACAAGAGATCAGACTTAGCACAGGCATAGTATTTTAAAAGCCATCCCAGGGCTCGAAATTGCGACCAATACGGTTGCCAATGCAACTAACATTTCATCCTTGGCAACCAAAAGTTCTGGTTTTGTCACCATAATGGCGACTACATTTCTCTGTGTTGACGATCAGTAACGGCTAATTTGTCACACATTATGTCCTTCTAGAAAATCATATTGAAAGATCTTTGCTTCTAAAACATTCAACATAAAAGAAATCAATGCGTCCTTTTGCTTTGCTGTATTGATACTCTCGCATCGGAAAATTTCCAAATGGCTGGCTGTGTTTGAAATCACCCTATAATGCATTGCAAACCCTTGATCATTGACTACATTATGTATGCCTGAGGATTGTTCTCTTGTAATGCACAGATCCTTCATACTAGTATCTGATTCAAAAGAAACTTCATTGAGTTGAAACACTCCAAAAAGCACTTATTAAATTTTATCATAGATCCTAATAAACTGCTTTATTTTCCTTGGTACCCTGATGCATTTTTTCTTTCTGTAGCTTTCAATTTATTGGCCCATTTCCTAAAAAAAATTGCCTCCTAAAAAAAGTCTTCAGGTGCCACTTTGGCCCTCAAGTAAAATTTTCTGGCTGAAACACTGGTTTCACGATCATTGCAGTTATGTGTGTATAACTGGGACAATCAACCATGTCTTCAGACACCAGGAGTGTTTACCATTCAACCAAAAATCCCATAACTAACTGTTGGAAAGCAAGTAGAACGGTTTATTTCGAGGAATTTTGTAAGGAAATTGCTGATTACATTTTGAGGTAGTCCTCTTATCCTGTTTGGCTTGAACTGTTTGGAAATTCTGCAGTTAACTGTTTGTTCATCTGTGCCACTTCCAGTTTTCCATCAGGGGAAACAGTAACCAGGAAGCCAGTGTTGACTGGTAAACACTTTCAACATTCCATTCTTGAACAGTCCACAATGGTTGTGTCTTGCAAACAGTTTAAAACACCACAGTTGAACAGAAGAAATGACGCACAACAGCCTTCTTAACGCATTAATTTGTTTTTACTTCTTACAGGAGCAAAAGGATCCTTCTAACTCCACAAGAGTTTCCTCAGATATGGGATTATGAATTCTATATGATTCCCTTTGCAATCATTGTAGGAATCTGTTTTATTCTGATGGCTATGTTTATGGTAAGTTGTAAAACTTACTAGGCGTATTCTTCATGTATTAAATTATATCACTGTGATGGTGTTTACATTTTTTGTTGTGAGATGATTTTTTTGTAGTTCTGGCTCAGTTTTCACTCTGCCATGTGCTTGACACTGATATTGCCATTGAGGTAGCACAAAAACCTGGCACCTGTGAAGTATTGCCCACACAAGACTAGACTTGAGCAACATTTTTCCTACCTTGCAGTATCCCTTGTGGTTTTGGAAGGGGCTAGACCAATCAAGCACAGTTTTTACATGACTTAAGAATGAGCAAAAAAATGATACACCATTATAGCAGAACTTGACACTGCATTGGCCTCAACCTAGCTCTGCCAACTCCTTGTATGTTGGTTAAAATGAATTTTCTTAAAAAAATATTTGGGTTAAAATGAATTTAATATTAAAGTCATTACTTATCTTTAAAATGCAGATCAGCCGCTACTACAGGCATTACCTAGAGCAGCGACGTAACAGGCTTTCACCAACAAACCTGAAAAAAATTCCGACTAAAAAGTTTAAAAAAGGTAAGTTAATGTTATTACGGTAGGAATCTAAATGACATAATAGGAGAGAATGAGGAAATGCTTTGATATCAATGAGTGGAACCAAGTTACACATTTCGTGACAACCAGCGCTCTTGCAGCCAGCACTCAGAGGGTGGTGTGGCTGATAACCTACCTCAACCTTGATTATTCTAGATATCACAAAACCCTCATCCAATAATATTATTTATTATTATTTGATTTTAAAGTGTTGAGTAACTTCATGTAAAAATAAGTAAGTAAGAATATTGGTTCCACTCTTTGAGAACTAAGGTCTTCCAGAGAATGAAGTGAATGAATGACTGAATAACCAGATGAAGTAACTTGAACTGATTGGAATCTCTAGTGATTGTCTTTTTGCATTCATATCATCAGGTGATGATTACTATGACGTGTGTGCCATTTGTTTGGAAGAATACAAAGACGGTGAACGACTTCGAATACTTCCTTGTGAGCATGGTAGGTATTTCCTGATGCAATCCAACCCTGTGACTTCTAACAATACTGATACTGAAAAAGGGCTATAAAAAAGATATATGCACTAAGTAGATTAGGTGCATGCATATGCAAGACAAAACGTCAAAGGGCTACCATTACCTTACACCCAGGTGATACCCAGCTAACAAATAACTTTTTTCTTTGTTATTGTTTGAAGCGTATCATTGCAAGTGTGTAGATCCGTGGCTCACAGAGGGGAAGCGCACATGCCCAGTGTGCAAACGACCCGTAACACATGACAACAGAACAAGAAACAGGCCTCAAAGAACTGACGTGGAGGCAACAGGAGAGTTGACTAATGAAGCCGATGAAACAACTCCACTTATTGCATCAACTGCCAGCACTTCCAACTCTATGACAGTATAGTCAAGAACTTTTCTTAGTACTTTGCAGAAACAATGATCTTTCCCTTAGAAAGAACTGATATACTGGCCACATCTTTCTTGTAAGCACAAAGGCTCATAAAAGAGAAGCTTTACCACTGACATGCTGGTAGTATCTATCTAGGCATGTTGTCTGCAGATGCTCGAGTGGTCAAAAAATTTTGAGATTTTAAGGCTTTTTTAGACAAGAGAAATGATACATATCTGCAAGTACACCATATTTATTATTCTTAGGGTTAGTTTTTCATTCAGCTGATCTTTAAAGAGCGTAATCTAGTGAAAACTTACTTGCCTCCTTTCATAGTTCATAGTACAGTTTGGAGGATTTAACCCTCAAATTAATATTTCTTTTTGGTTATCCTTTCCATAGATGTGATGTCTTTTATTTTGGGGTTTCAAAAAGCAACAATACAAGTTGATCACTTTGAACAGAGTACTTAAAATTGGTCATACCAGGTACCACCATTGTAAAATGAAAGCTAAAATATGGGAATTGTTAGCAAATTTATCAGAACAAAGCACCACAAAACTAGTTTATCAATTATGAGATATAAGTTTATAGACTGCATTGAACTTTGGAAGGTGTAGAGAACTGTGGGAATCTCCCCGTGTCCATGAACTGGCTTACCTTTGATAACGTTTTTGTACATAAAATAAATAATGAAATGCAGTGTAATTGCTAAAATTATGTTACATTATTTGCCAAAGGCAGACTGAACATTGACGAATACTTAAAGAGACAGACGTAAATTAGCTATTTCAAAAATGTATTTACCAGCTTTCACTGAGCCTCAGGCAAATAATTGTTGTAGTGTGAATAACTATGATGTTGAGTGGTGAATATATAAAACTAGAAAGTAATGATTTTAAAACATTGATTGATGGTGATTTATTGGACAGTTTTTTTTACCATCTGTTAAGAGTAGCTCTGGTCTAAACAGAAAAAAATTTCACTCAATCTTTGAACGATGTCTTTGTCTCTTCAAAGTAAATACAATTTCATTCCTAACTGACCACTATGTTTACAAACTTTGGTGACAAGTGCAGCTATGCTCAGTAACCAAGCCTTGAAATGGCAGACAGTAAATATCTCGACCAATCAGAATTTCACCTCTGGAGATTATATTACAGAATATTATTAGCTATAGTAGGAGAAAAAAATGTGTTTGTGTCAACTTGAGGGCATGGTAACCTTACTCTTTGTAGCTGGTAGTTATTTCCCTGTCCGTGATGCTATATTCATTAAAACCGGTATACTTAATCATAACATGTGATAAGATTCTTTTGGTGTAACTTATTTTATAGTGGTGTTGTCTTCAAATGAAACGAAACAGCTTGCGTTAAAGCTGGATATTAATCCATTGTAAGGTAGTTTATCTGGTTTATTAATTGAATTTTTAACGTAACTTGCTGTGTAGAAAATACACGTTTGATAGTTGTTTTGTAGGGGTGCATTTCCCTTATAAATTGTTACCCTTCTGTGGATGGTAAGCTGAAGTCATCCAGATAACTGAGATTCCATGATTGTAAATATCTCAATACTGAATCTGGCAGATAAGAGCTTGGTAAATTAGAATCAGTCACCATATTTACTGGCTTAGTAACTTCATTGAAGAAGTATATCTTGCTTTTCTAACAGTCTTGATTTTAAAAAATCTACCAGTCTACCCGTGAAAAAGGCTGTGTGTGGTCACAGGTTTTAGAATCCTTTTACTGTTACCGTTAACTTTCAGATGCATTGTATAATTATTAAAACTGTGAAATACGTTTCATGTTGTTCTTTGCTGTCTTGTTTCTTTTGCCAGTGCTAATCTAGTGTATATGAGAAGATTCTGCTGTTCGCAGTTCACAACAACTTAGTGGTTGTAGAAAAGTTATCAACCCCAGCTTTATAATAATATATTGCAGACTGGTAATGAGAGAAAGGAATACCCAGTATCAACATACATACGAAGGACGGTTTGGATATGTATGGATTAAATCAAGTAAAAGGGGAATTAATATACCAAGACTTCGATTATACCCCTCTTCTTTTGGGAGAAATAATTACCAGATGTAACATCTACAGAAACTTAAAATACCCTTTTAAAATTTTAAAAGATTCAGTATAGTTTCACCATGGATGGTACCCGAGGATGGTAGGTCCCTTCTGCGATCCATGGTTTCAGAGGTTGATGGTGGCTGCAAAGGCTGTTAACCCTTTAGTCCCTAAGAGTGCCATCTGGCACAACGTCATAACTTAGTGAATATTTGAGAGATTTTATGGATTTTTGCCGCAAAAATTGTCTTGTAAAGATTTGCTCATTGATGGCATAAAACTTTGACCCCTCCTATCTAAGACGTGGTTGACCACCGAATATTATAGGTATACCCCCAGTTCAGGGGTATACCTATGATATTTGAGAGTTGATACGTGCTGGAAGGTTTTCATTTTCGCAGTTTAAAGCAGTTTCTCTCAAATGACTACCTCTTTTATAGTTGCTGATGTCAGTTCTTAAATAAGCTGATCAGTGGCTTTCAAAATGGTATGTTGTACACAGACAGAGAGTCTTTATTTGCCGATTTGGGAAAAAAATCCGTTCGCCATAGGGGGTAAAAGGTCAACTCTGCTCATGATAATCACATATATAGTTTTATCTTTTTTATGCATAGAAATTATCAATCTTTTTGGCTATTATTATAGAATTCTCAGATCAGCAACTATTTGTTTATTAGATTAGTATGATTAGTATTAGGTTTAATATTATTATGAGACATTTTCCATAGTCTTAAATATTTTTCGATTTTTTTTTGTTCTATCTATTTTGTGTCCCCAAATTTGTATGGGATTTTTCCACGCTAAAATGTATTGACAGGTAAACAAAGTTTCTATCTATCTATCTATCTATCTATTCCCCATCACCAACGCAAAAAGATAAGTCCTCATAAGAACATACTCGGAAGCTTATGATGTTCCTACGACAAGGTCACATTTTGTTTATTACTTTCACTTTCAGAAATATGAATGTAGATAAGTTACAAGCAGAAATCCATACAATAAAATCGTTCATTTCTTCTTGGCCAAAAGTTCAGTCAATAACTTGAGATAAAATGGGCATACTTCCAGTACTTCTAGATATGCCAAAATATTGTTAATCTGAATATTGGGTCTGTAGTTAAAAGTAATGACAGAAGAAAGTTACTATTCGTGGCCCTCTGCTAAAAATGCAGAAATACTGATAAGCGTAAAGTACACTTAACCTCAATATTTTTAAACCTTTTTTTTAATTACAAAACTAGTGAGCAGCACTTTACAAACTGAAGTTTTAAAACTTGTTTTTTCTTCCATGCATTTCGTCTAACTATCATAGACTACTTCAGCAAGCTTTACAAACATGCATTAAACAACTGTATTTAAGCCATACTAGAGGCTATTTCCACAAAGTTTTCGCCGGACAGGAGAAAATCCGGCCAAACACTTGTGGTTTGTGTTCATCAATAGTTACTACTAGATAGTTCGATGTAACGCGACGGGGAATAAGCTTAAATAATTTTTACAACTCAGTTCAATTCGCAGACTTCTTCTCACTAGTTCAGTATTTAAAAAAGTTTTTAAAAAGTTTTTAAAAAAGTGTTAAAAAAAGTTTTAAAAAGTTTAAAAAACCTTTAAAAAGTTTTCAAGTTAAGCTTACACAGCAAACTCAAAACCCCGTCCCAACGAGGTATTCCGCTAGGGATTCCACCATCTGGTTGCAATTTCCAGCTCCACCAGCACCTTCATCATAGCCACCCAGAATAAGAGCTTTGTTGGTCAAACAAGCACAGAATCCTCCCTTCTCTTTCATTTTCAAGTACGCCGCTTTCTTCTCTGTGTCGTTTCGTAGCATCATGTATTTGGTTCCCGCTATGTTCTTGCCCGCAACACTTCCATCCTTTAAGCTCTTTATAATATCCAGTGCTTCTTGTTTGGACACCTATCGCAAAAAAGATTCCTAATTGTGAGTTCTTAGCTATGTTAACAAGTTTTTTTTATACACTTAGAAGTCAAGAAGAAATCTTAAAAGTTTATCTCCTTACTGAAAATCCAGCACTACTAGCCCATGGCGAGCCGTCTAAGCCAAAAATACAGGCCTTTTGAACTTTTCCACTTCCCACAAGATTGCTGTCCACGTAGGTTTGCCAAGACATGTTTAACTCGACAAAAATAATTCTAGTGCAAGTCAAACTTGGTAAACTTATCTTCTTGAAATGCTGCGGGGAAACAAAATTGCGCCGGAGAAAAGAGCTGACGTTTACATGGCTGATGACGTAATTGAAACTCAGATTCACGTGGAACCCGGATGGCAGGGAAGATCTTAGCACACTGACGGGAAAAAGAAATTAAAAAAGCACAAAACTATCAATCAATCTAACTATCAATAGGACCGACTCAAGGTCATTAATAATTTTAGCTTTAGCTTACCTGAAATTTCCAAGATCACCTTTTATCCAAATCGAAATTTTTTTTCGCAGTTCATTGGGTGATATATAGAATCAGATGAGAAAATAAAAATTTTGACGTTATGGGCACTTTGTGAACTTAAATCAGTCCAGTTGATGGTTCTAATTTTTTAGACATTTTCTTTTTCCCGTTGATTTGATAGGTGGTTGGTAGGGGGGGGGGGGGTCAGTGTCTTGTCTTGGGCCTGTTATACGACGCTTGCTTCTTTTAAAAATAAATACATGTTACTTAATACAGCCAACAGTGAGGAGTTTGATTCATGTCTTACTTTCCAGCGTTAATAAATAAGACCAACTGCCATGACAGTCTCTCTTCTCATCATGCACCAACTTTGCACTTCGATTCTACTAAACAAAGTCAAACAACCTTAGCTTCGCATTAAGTCTTCTTTAATCTTAGCTAATTGACGTTTTTCGCTTTCAGGTAAACTGACGGTAAATTTGTTTTTGAGTCACGTTAAATTAAAGAATCCTTGATTGAAAGAAGCTAAAATTATTTTTCATGAAAGTAGTTTGTGCGACAGTGTAATGACTCCCATCGAGTACTTGATTGCCGTGAGCGTGAAATCGCACAAGTTTACGCTACGCTTGTGTAAACTGTACACGATTTAGTGGACATAATTATGGCTCAGTGGATTTGTCGTGCTTACTTACTCTCGGGGGGGGGGGGGGGGGGACTCCCATCTAAATTGGGCTGGGGTGCTCATCGTACCTTCTAGGGGTTAGTTCCCTGTACCCTGTCCTGTGCTGGCCTGTGATTCGCCCTACGAGAGACCCTCCTCCTTCAGTTTCTTCATCACCGTCCTCCGTCAGGTAGTCTTTGGCCTCAATGCCTCTCTTTTTCCTCGCAGTTGGAGTCCATCTCAAGGGAACTTTCGGTATCCTTTCATTGGGCATGCTGAGTATATGACCGAGCCATTGTAACCTGCGATTCTTACTCTCAAGAGACATATTTCTACTCCCTGTCTTCCTATACAGTTCCTCACTGGAGATCTTGTTAGGCCGGTAAATGTTGCAGATCCAACGTAAGCAGCTGTTATGGAAGACGTCGACCTTTCTCATATCTTCTTTCATTATTCTCCAGAACTCAAAGCCTTAGCCATACAAGAGGACGGCGGTCAAGGTTCCAAAGGAATAAAGGATGGTTTTGTTTTATAATCTAAATTGATGCTTAACCGACAAGCCAACGTCTTAGTTAGGCTAACTTGGGCCATGTGTTTGAATCTTGATTTGTCCTCAGTCATCTCTCACAAGACAATACGTAATGAGAATAAGTCGGAAGGAGGAAACAATGGAGAATGCCACCATCCCTCACGTCTTATAATTTTCTTATCATAGAGACTAAAGACTAGTCAGCCCTCAACTCTGCAATTTCAGACGTTAAAAGGCTACAGAAAGGAGCTTCCTTTCCATTAATAACTTATAAAAAGAAACTGAAATAGTACAGCTTCTACCAAACTTCTATTTCTTAAGATAGTTTTATTAACTTACTGCTAATTTGTCAACCTCACTTAAGTGAGCTTGAGCCATTTTGGAAGACAAGCAATTCTGTAGATTATTATTTTTTTGTTGGTGTCTGCTTGTTCTTCAAAATTGCCTTAATTAATACAAAGATAGAAGGTGACTGCATTGTCATTTATTGTTGGCTGTTGATCATGTTAAAATTAAACTTCCAAGGCTAACAATTCACTGCAAATGTCCATTTGTTGTTTCCATTGTAATATAATGCTTCTGAAGTTCCAGACTCCTTCGCCTTGCAAATATGATTTCACGAGCTTGTTCCTTCATTTCCTTCCTCAGCACTATTCTTGCTGCTGTAATGCCTATATTCTGGTTTTAATTCCCACATGTTCTTGTGAGGGTTTTTTGTGTTATAATGACCGATTTCTTTCAATATACTCTTCAGATATGCCTAAAATAGTAACAACAAAAACGAAACACAATTAAAACAAATTGACAAAGATATATACATTCATTATATACACAAAAGTGTGTTACTCTAAAATACACCACTCGTGAAATTCATACATAACTACATCCAGGACTGAGCGGCATATTTCAATATCCTCGTATATTTGTGATGTTATTTCCCACTTTTCCATGATTCTTTGCTCAAACAGTCAGTCTGCATATCTAATAAAAGAGAATTACACGGTGGCTAGAAGATATGAGTTTTATTTTCTTGTGTTTCTGTGATTGTTCATATAATATTAATTTTACCACTCAAAAATAAAGTTCATATCTTTGTGCTGCTGTGTAATGTCCTCTATGTATATAAGCAGCAGTACAGAAGTCTCACCACTGGTTGTTTTGTAATAGTAATGAGGTCCTTCAGGTTGTAATACTGATGTCTTTCAAATGCACTGAAGAGCAATGCTTTTACAACATCCTCATCTTCCCGAGCCCTCTTGCCTTCTTCTTTCTTTTTCCTCTCATGCTCAATCTACAAACAAAATAGATGTCATTCATTTTGAAAATGAAACTTGGTATTACGACAGACTAAGCTTGTATTAGCACATGTACATCTGTAGTCCTGGCTGCCTGCCCTTTTTAACTCTCTAGTTATTTCAGATAGCCAGGCCCCTAATTCCATTAATTAACATATTTAACTAATCTTTGTAAAATATTTCTGTGAGACCAAGGGGAAATAAGGATTGTATGTTGTGTTGAAAGGTTACCCCTACTGAGCAAAAAGCTACCAGTAGCTCAGCACTTCAAAAAAGTTATCTTACAAAAATGCTATGCAATCTATTCCAGAAACTATACATGTAACTGAAATAGATGCTGTAATCAAAGACTTGCTTCAACATTATTCCTTTGGGTACTTACATTCATTTTGTGGTCACTCACTGGTCGGTATTTAATCACCCGATCAACCTGTATGGATTGTCGACCTGCTTTGCTGCTGTTGACAATTATCCGCCTGTAGAAATGAAAAATAAATTACAACATACTACATGATCTCCTGATGTGTCACCAAGACAGACTGGGTACAAGCAAACATGATGACATAGTGCATTCAGCAGGGCTGCACATTGGCAGTTGTCAGGTTGTAGTGGTGATTTAAAACAGACCAGCCAAAATGTTGAGGCTTAATCATCCAATCTGTGACTACAGATGTACATTGTATGATACAAAGGAGTTGCAAGTGATGTAAGAGAGAAGTGCTGTGAGAGTAAAGTGTCTTGGAAAGAACACAACACAATACTAAATCTATTATATTTCATTTTTTCACAAATTGAATTTTAGCAACAAAATCCAAGTCAAAATAAAGGTTATGATTACATGTACATGATAACTCTGGTCAGCATTTAAACTCATTAGCATTAAATTTTAATTCTTTACCAAAGGAAGCTTACTTTTTCAATTTCAAATAGTCAGCACTGGGTTGTACAGGCCGACAGTCTGCCCTCTGAACTACAACCCCTTCAATAGTCACCTGAGCTGTTTAAAAAAAAATAGAAAAATAGTTTTTACATGAATAAACTGCTTCATACAACCAACATTTCTATCAGGACAGAAAATAATTATTTAACATTCATTTTTCTGATATCTGGAAATTTTAAAGAAACAGTACACCCAGTTTTGAATAATGGCGACACTTTTTCACATTATTAGTTGACAATGAGTTGGTAGGTTGAGGGAACTTTATAGACTGTAACTCACGTTTTGAAGCCTTTTCTTCAGTGTCATCTTCTACAGAGGCTACAGTAGACAAATTCCTTTCAGTAATGTTTAAAGTAAACCATTTTTTAAATAAAGGAAAATTCACAACTACAGTGAAACAAAAAAAGTACTGCAAACAGGCATATTCAAATTACCTATGACTGGGAAGTCTTTTGAGAGTAATGTGCTACTCAAGGACATCATAAGGACATATGTGTACTCAAGGACTTTAGGACATACAGTCAGGGCCTCAGACAGGATTAAAATTTTCAGAGTCCAGCACAACAAGCTTTTACAAGATTTATTACTGTGCCACTTACAAGAGTCCCTTACTTAACAGCTGTTTTCTGAGATGCATGTAGCATAAATCTACAAGCCAAAGTGTATTCTCTGGTTCATGACACATTATTGTTACAGAAACAGACTAAGCAATAGCTGGGTCATTTTTCAACTCTACACAGAGCAATCTGGATCTCCCAAAAACATTTGAAATCAATATCTGTAGATCCTTGAAACAAGAAATCTTTTTTTACTTCCCAGGTGCCCCAGATTAACATTATATCCACATGGCAGGTTTCTGAACTTGAGAGTTAAACTAATAATTCTGACCAATTTCTGTAAAACATTAAAAACCAATCTGGATTTGTGCCTGAGTATAATACGCACTTAATGACCGGCCCTAAGTAGAAACATTAATTAAGGGTTTTGTTATACCCCTGAACTCGAAAAAATCATTTGCTTGACGCCAGCAGGCTCACAAATTTGTCGCAGTTTCAAGTAGCGCAACCTGATCACGTGTGAGTTGAAAGTTCATTGTTGTTTCCCTGGGGAGTTAAGGAGTTTTGACCCATAACACATGACAGGTTCTCCCTAAATTGGAAAATGTATTTGAGTTTGGAGGTATAACAAATAGGAATACTTTTACATAAGCAATACAACCTGCCGTTCTTTCTGAAAACATGCCCATGGACTGCTCAACTTTTGACAAAACCATCTTGTATTCCCTTGGAACCTTGACTTTATCTTTAACATCATTGGTTATGGTATCTCTGTCCTCTTTTTTGTTGTTATCTTTTTCTTCTTTTTTGTTGATATTTTCATCTTCTTTGTTGGCTAAAGCATCTGACAGTTTAAATGCAACCTGAAAAATTGGGCAGGAATGTAAGAAATTGTTGTAAAAATTGTTGACCAAACTACAAAACTTCAACACATTATCTAAAAGTAACAAACATATAAGTCAGAACAAACCTCATTTCTTTGAGGATTGCTGTTGACAAAGGTAGAAAAATTGCATAAGTTATATAAAAAGACAATACTCTTTGTCAATGTCATAAGTTTATGCTGAACATTGTGTAAGGAGTCAAACAAAAACTACCTCCATGAACTGTAATAATAATTGCTACATTTCATGGTACGCAGCCAGAATAACTGTTATTACTGATTGTACAGTGCCATCAAGGTGGAATTAACTTGACATGGACTGGGATAATAGCAAAATAATTATAGCTAAAAATGGGTCCAGCAAACCTACCAATGATAAAGAAATGGATTATCATAAATACCCTCAATATCTTTATATCTTGGCAATCTTGGCAAGGTCTTACCAAACCCAACAAGATCTCGTTAGTCTCAAGGAGATCACTGAGATCTGGGCAAGCTTGGCCAAGATTCTAAAGGCACTTCAGATAAACTTTTCTTAATCTTGCCAAGATCTCACCAATCTTGCTAAGATCCTTGATATCTTGACAAAATCTTGCCCAGAATTTTCTTAATCAACGCTGTCTAGTGTTCAACCAGCAAATATATTTGATTCAAATTTAATACTGATTGATTTATTGTGTAGAAACACTATGAACCTCAATCAACCAACAGTGATCTACTGCTACCCACACCTTTTAGAAAATTAAGCAATGAAAGTATCAAAGAAACGCTAGCAATACAGACATGCACAAGATTGACAATGGCGGTCAATCAATCCATGGTCAATTGCAAGCATGTTCATATTGATACGGTTTCTTTTTTACTTTCATTGCTTAATTTTCTAAAGGCTATGTGAATACTTGATGATATTTCAACTAATTCTGCGATCGATTTTCTGCAAACAAACCCTGCACTGGTTATCAAAGGAGAAGAGAGTTGGAAATCTACAATGTGTCCACCATCTTGGAAATTTCAGGTAAGCTCAATTTACTACTGAGCTTGCATCAGTCCAATTGATGGTTCTGGGTTTTTATACATTTTCTTTCTCCATTGATTTTATAGGGGGTCACTAGTGAGGGGGGGGGGGGTGGTGGGAAAGATCAGTAGGGGGTCAGTGTTATGTAAAATCCCTGATGAAGATGAAGATTGGTTCTCAGTTGTCATCAACAGTCCTGTGACATTAATTAGCTGCACTCACACGACCAATCAGAATGTTACTTTTCATCATGGATCTTTCAACCATTTAGGTAAATAAAAAACAAATAGGACATTATGAGAAAAGCACTTAGGGATGAATCACTGGAAAATAATATGATCATTTCTGAATTACTAAAACCACGTTCTTCTAAACATCTGTTTTTTTGCCTGTGTGTCTTCCGATCAGGACAGAAGGAACCCAGTACAGAACAAAAGTAACAAAGGCCTCAGCTCCAGTGTTAGCTGAAAATAACCCGTTTTCTTCTCTTTCTTACTTGGTTATCTGAAGGGACCCAACAATACCAGAAGCATCAGTATTTTCCATCCAAATATTGGACAAATATTTAGGAACCTGAGGAAAAACATCAGATGTTAACATTACAAATGAAATAGACAACTATTGAGCTTACTAAAATCACAATACACGGCCGTTGACCGGCTGATCACATTCGTACGACAGCTTGAAAGCTCTAAAATATAGCTGTTTCACCTTCACAAGCCAAACTGCTCTTGATACACCAGAACAGTCCACTTCTGATCCCATTTTTGACAGTTTTGATATTTTTCAATCCAAAGTCAAACTGCTTCCCTTTAGTGAACTGAAATGAAAAATACGCCGTATAGTGATCACAAAGCGTCCTTGACAAGGACGATGCTGCTCACCTCGTTCCCAGGATCCAATGTTGTTCTCAGGGTTGTTCCCAGGGTTTTCTCTAGGGAGAGAGATGACCTTGGGAACAAGGTTGAAGATCTTCTTCAACACAACCCCCAACAATCTTCTCGATGCAAATAAAAGAAATTTACGTAGACGCAGAGTGGCGCCTTTATTATGAAATTTTCCTAATAAAAGGCGCTAACTATCACCATCTTACTGCCGTGCGTCTGTGAGGACCGTTTTTGCTTGTTCTTAAACTAATTATGCAATATGCGCTGATGAAAACCAGTCTCCATGAAAATAACAATAGCATTCCACCAACTGGAATGAGGTATTTTTTCCCTGGACTTTTCGCCACGTTGTTGAAGTTTTGTATTCAGAAAAACATCAAAGGTACAATACATTCCTTTCCAGCCATGGATTCTCACACCCATGAATGAATTTCAATGCAGTATATAAAGAAGCGTCAAATGACACACCCAGTTTGGCGTTGGTCACTGTTGTGCAGGGAAGGCAAACCAACATGCTTCTCGACGAGCTTTCCTTCAGTTAAGTTTATATTTTCTTCCTTTACCTAGCAGTTATCCATCTATATAATTGTTTAGTGACTTTTCGTTTCGCTACCCTTCTTTTAGCTTAACGATTCAGCATAGCATTCTGTTCTCGTAGTTTAGAGCTACTGAAAAGTTGCCGCAGTAATGTTGTTATACCATTTAGTTAACAGTTATATTTTCCCATGAGAAATAACCTGATTCTGGTCGTTCCATATCTTATCAAGGTCGGCTGTAATATTTATTTCATGTTATTCCTACAACAAACTGAAAGGCTTTTATTCCAACCTGGCTGTTTCGTTCGCGATTCCACTGTAGCTCAGGTTTGAAGCGCGGCGAAGATATAAGATTGTCATTCCACCATCACGATGGATGTTCAATAACCCTGCCAAGTAAATTCTCTAACCTGGGTTTTATTCCATTAAGAATGATTTAGAGGCACTCGAGATATTAAATAAGAGATAATTGAGGCGGTGCATTTTTGTTCCAGGTTTTTGCCTGTATGACCGTATTAAATGCCGTCAGTGTGTGTTTATGGAATTTCGCCACTGTTGAGCTAAAGGCTGCGTCCCAGAGGCTTCTTCAGACCGGTTTATAGGCAGTTAAGGTTAGTTTGAACTCGGTTAAGACATCTATCATTTCTCGGATAACTATTACAATCACTGTTGCTGCGCATGCCATTTATAACATAATCGTAAACATCATGTCCGCTTAAATATGAAACACAGCAAAAATGAATCAGTCAGCTCATTTTATGCATAGACTTCAGTGAAATGTAATGAGTTCACCCTCAATCTTGGCCAGTGTACCACAAAAAGTTCAGATAAAAATAAAATTATGCGATTGTTTTGGATGGTAATCAATTGACCTGCTGACGGCACTCAAAAAAATTAAATGACGTAACAGGATTTGCTAACCTACATTGCTTTAATCATTTGTTGATTCTATAAGGACAGCAGAGAAGCTACTAAACGACTTGCATTGTCCCGAGCGGTTATTCTTCAGTTTTGGCGCCTTACACCGTAATTCAGTGCAAGTACGACCGATGTTGACTGCATAGTGGCTGTCCATCTTCAGGTTGGAAGCAAGTTTCCAGTGAAGTTCAGATAAGTCATCTGTATTTCTCCTCAGATTTGTTTCGCCGCGTATATATGATCTTAATTTTCATGGTCGGCTGTACTCGTGAATTTAATGCACAGCAAGATTGTATAAACTTGGTACGTTAGACATTCAATAGGCTTACTGAGAAAAGGGCGGGCAACAAATAGAGAAAATTCTTTTTCGCTGAAATAACTCTTAAGGGTACAAGAAGCGTCTTTCTTCTCTATTGAGTTTCGCTAACGAAGATCGATTCCTGTTTAGCTACATTTCCGAAAGTTCGTCCAGCATCTTAAAACTTCAAAATCCATATATCAAGGAGGAGAGCTGGGTGTGAGTGAGAGGGCTTACAACTGGATCAGTTTCTTTCTTTTTTTAACAGATAGATGGACCTATAACGTAAGGAGAGGGGAGGAAAGCTTGAAAACGGGGGGCGTATGACCAGATTTTATGGTACCCAAAATGTAAAATGATTGAAAGCAAGTTTTTCTCATAATTAACACTCAAAGAGTCATGTATTGCAAACGATTCGCCGACTAGGAACCAATCAACGTTAACTGGAAAATCATTTTACCTCATCACCTAAAAAAAGTTAGGAATAAGTTCGTTCTATGCGGTTATTTCGAGGTAAAAATAGACCTGATCTTTAATTTCCCGGGATACAATGAATGTCTGGAATATGTTTCATGCGATGCTCTGCCGTCACAAACAACAGAGAGTCGGAATCACTTGTCACATGAGAACATCTTATATCGTTTTGTGGAGCAATAAGTTCATTGTGTCAATGGTAAAACCGTTTTCAGTGAGACGCTGGTTAATAAAGGCATTATTAGATTAGGCAATTTAACCCTGTGAATACCAAACTTTTGCCAAAAAATACCGTTTTTTAACCGTTTAGTCAGGTTTTTTAGCTGCCATGACGCTAAATAAGCCTAAGTTGTGCTAAAAAAGCTTTTTTTTTTGCTAAAAGGAGAGCTTTTTCGAGGATTAGGTACAAAATTGAGCAAAACTTCAATTACGGGCATGCGCATAAGCCAAAATTTGGACTTTTTTTTTGCCATTAACCGTTCTCAATTTCGTTTGTTGGCCCTCTCCTTTCTGTTTTTCTCTGCCCTTTTACACTGGCTACCTTTTGCATTGTATGTTCTTTCTGGCTGCAGTGAAAAGTTGGATGTTAATTACGGGCGAAGCCTAGAAATGGACCTTGATCAATCATAGGCGTTGTGGACCATTTTACCACCGTTTTTGCACCAAAACTGATAACCTTG
The DNA here is from genome assembly GCF_042242905.1 of Orbicella faveolata. Taxonomy (NCBI): domain Eukaryota; kingdom Metazoa; phylum Cnidaria; class Anthozoa; order Scleractinia; family Merulinidae; genus Orbicella; species Orbicella faveolata. The sequence continues at coordinate 2,109,765 of NW_028301553.1, forward strand.
TTTTTCGATTTGCGACGTCGGAATGTCGTCGATATCTAAACCTGACCATTGTGCGGAAAGGGCTAGCCTAGCACTACTATCAGCTTATCAAGAACATCTGATGACATCTAAATTGACGACGTCACAAGTGGTACAAAGAGCACGACCATTAATTACGCATATATGCGTAGTTGGTATTCAAAGGGTTAAAAACAAAGAAGGCAAGACCGGCCAAAGTTTGAAACCACTCAGTGTTGCTAGCCGCATTTATTGCAGATCAAGATCTCGTAAATTGAAAATACATAGGGCAGAACCTTCGAATGACAAACCTGTGCAACGAAAGAAGGACCAGGAAAAAGGCGGGGCTACGAAAGGAAGGTCTTGATGGATACTTGATAACTTAGAATTGGTCAAAATTTTACCCATCCGCTGAGAAATGACACGTGTGTTAAACATCTGAGATCTGCTAAATTAGCCATGTTCTAAACGATCAAAGGACTGGGTACCAATGCTGATTTTAAATCGATTAATTTGTTAAAACTGAGCCTGGTACCTAAACGAGTCTCCAAAAATTAGCAAGTTTACCAAAATAATGTCAGTGTTTTTGGTTCACACAAAGATGTAAAACACTTTTGAAAAACTGTGACTTAAGAAAGCTTACTGATAGCTAAGAAATAACTAACATTTTCACTGATTTAAGGATGTTCGCGCGAAAAATTTCCAGTCGATAGTTTTTTTTTTTTAATTTTTACTGCGGTCAGATAATAAGTTACTTGTGTTAGAAATGCAAAAAAAAATTGGGGTCACCGACTTCGTTTCAGAGATAAAGCGTGGGGAAAACTACCCTGATTTTGAAAAATTGGCGCACGCAATTCGGCATGGTCCAAAGGGGTTTATAGTTAAAAATATAGAAGGTGAGCCGACGGAGGCAAACGATCTTAGTCATATTTTGTAGAAGTAGCGTGTGAATTTGCATGCACATAAAAGGATGCACAGAAAACAATTAGCGCGAACGTCCTTAACAGCTTCCAAATCGCATAAAATTTAACTGATAATCGACATAACAGCACTCCCATCCAGACGTCGACCTTTCCTATAAAACAGGATAAAACAGAATTGATATTGAAATACTTCATATAGATGATATATATCATAGCTTGTTTGGCTATGAAGACTACGTTATGCCGCTTGGATTCATGATCATTCGACTGTTACTACAACGCGCATCTAATGACGAAATGCGTATTTTCCAAACGAAATAAGCGGCGGAGTCATTCCTTCTTGGTAAATTTGTCATAACTGCCACTTAAAAACAGTTAGTGTATGTGTTTTATGGAAGAAAATGTTTAGTTTTGAGTATTGAAGTTCTCTTTTTTAATCCTGCAGGTTGACAAGAGATGTATTAAAAAACGTTGACGGCCTCCTCTAAGCGAGACCTTTTTCACGAGGCTAGTGATGTGCAGTTCTTCGCCGGTTCTGAGGCCCGTGGACTATATGGAAATATCTTATTTCAGATAAGTAGTTTTCTAGTTTTCTGATCTTTTCCTCTCTTTTTTAATCATTCAGTGGTTTTGGACCAAGAGCATGATCAAAATCGACGGTCTCCTAGCTAGAGAGTACATGTTGATGTACCATGAAAGATATATTTTGGGTGATTTTCTAACTAAAATAAGATAGTGCAGTCAGCCAATTAAAACGCAAAAAGTTTTTTTTAAATTGATTTTTTATAATTCACGTGATTGGCTTAGATACACAGCAGACACGCGCCTTCACCCTGTGATTGTTACCGTTTTTGTTTACCAATACTGAATGCGAGCTTTGTTGGGCTAATTAATAAAAAGCGAAAGCAAAAGCATTATATTTGCTTTAGAAAGTCACTACAAATTTTTATTATGGATTCTTGAAGCTTATGAAATGATCACGACTGGAAAATTGCTAAATAAAAGAAAGATAACTTCCCGTTTTTGTCTTCTCAGGATGAACACAAATGTGTTGAAAAATAAAGAAACATTTTGGATTGTTGCGCTGATTCTTGTGCAAACTGAAACATCTTATTTCAGATAAGTATATGATAGTTTTTTTTTGTTTTTCTTGACATAGTTAAGCACTCACAGTTTAACGCAGTAGCAAAACTGAGAAAACCATAAAGTACCCTAGATAAAAAACATGAACTGGAGTACATTGTGTTGATGTCGTACCATCGTAGAACGAACGCCAAAAGAAAATTAAGTACGTAACTTTCAGAGCAATAAATCATATTGAGGGCAGATTCAAAGTTTTACGTATGATTTTTTTTCTATGCATCTCTCTTGTCTAGTCTTGCAATGTAAGATTCGGCGTCTCTCGTGGTGTGTAAACGACCATTAACAGAAGGAAACTTTAGAGAAAACGTACTGGTAAAATAAGAATGATTACGAGAAAATAAATGCAGTTTTCTTTTAAAAAGGACGCATTTGTTAAATGATAGCTGACATCTAACATCTGCTAAATTTACTGAGAGTTGGGAAAATCGTCCAAAATTATACCACAAGATAAAACAGAACAAATATTGAAATAGTATATATATTATAACCAGCTGTTTGGGCATAGTTATAAGGACTACATCATTCCACTCGGACTAATTTTCAGAACGCATAATGACGAAATGTGTTCTTTGCAAACGCAAAAATAGCGGAGTTATTCCTTTCTGGTAAACGTGTGTCATAACGGCCACTTAAAACAGTCAGTAAATATGCTATATGAGAGAAAATGTTTGAGGTAATGAGGTTTTCTTTTTGTCCCCAGCAGGTTGAAAAGAAACGTATTAACAACAGTCGGTGCATACCTCTGCTGTGATACCTTTTTTATCAGGGTAGTGGTGTGCAGTTCTTCCCAACTTTGTGGCCAGTGAACTATTTGGGAACATCTTTGTTCAGATGAGTATTTGTTTTAGTTTTTATGTATTTCTCTTTTTTAACCATTCAACAGTCTCAGTCCAAGAGCTGATCAAAATCGACAGTCTCCTAACTAGAGGGTACCATGCCGGTGTAATTATGTTTCCAGATTTGTTGGCCAACATTTGATACGAGCTTTTCTTTGATGGGCTAATAAGAAAGCCATATAATTTTCATATTGGATTCTGCGATGTTAATGATATGAAAACGGCTGGAAAATTCAGTGCTAAATGAAAGATGATAACTTCCTCTTTTTTGTCTTCTCAGGATGAACGCAAATGTGGAGAAAACTGAGAGCATCATTTGAATTGCAGTATGGACTCTGTGCAAACTGATACATCTAACTTGGAAATATCTTATTTGAGATAAGTATATCATAGTTTTCTTTTTCCTCAAATAGTTTACCACTCACGGTTTTAGCACTAGCGAAATAAGTCTATTGCCTCTTTTTGATATTGATACATTACAAAATGTCATGGCTAAAAAAAACATGAATTTGATTACTCATGTTGTACCATTGTACAACGACCTCTGAAAGAAAAGTAACTTTTTCAATCAGTTGTGAGTCGAGCAAGACGAGGAATTCATAGAAGTCTGCCTTATTAAATATACATTCTTGGCTTTTGATATATTGTGGAGAACTATCTCAGTAAGTCGAACATAGATAAACTTACGGAGCTTTAAAACATATTGAGAGCAGATTCAAAAGTTTATTTAATACAAGTTTTTTTTCAGATTTCTTTTGTCCAGTCTTGTAATATTCGGTAAACGACCATTACTAGCAGAAACCATAAAAGAAAGCAAAAATGGGAGAAAAATGAAAACGAATTGGTGGAAATACTGGAATTGTCCTTTTAATCATTGCAACATCAGATCTCAATTTTTTTCTGTGTACCTTTCTTAACCTTTATAAGGTCTTCATTTAGGGAGTACCACCTAACAACTGAGAAGGCTTTTACATGTAGATTTAGCAAGTCAGAAATTAGTTAGTTTTAAGATTGTGATCACGATAATGAGTTTAAAGACTTTGGTCATGAAAATGTCTGCAAGGGCTCTTTCAAGGAGAAAACTCCGTGTCTAGTTAATTACGTCACAGTCAATTTGCGTGCATGCAATAGGTCACACCACCTCTGATTGCACGAGATTTGTCAACTGTTATAGATTGACGAGCTGAATAATTGCAGAGCATAAACGCCATTGCTTGAGAAAGTCGCCAAAATGTTCGTGTAGAAAATTTGTGAACTAAAAGATAATCCGTACCAATACATAAATACAATCTTTGAAGAAAACTAAACTAATTTTTGAATGAGCTTGACATTTCTCTAGAAAGAATTCAGAAGTTGATTGCGTTATTACGTAATGTTATTTTTTTAAGGAAATTGTGACAAATGGTTAACGACTGATGAGCAGATTTACTTCTGTTAAATCGTAGTTTTCTTATTTCTTTTTTCGTCTACTTGCGATAGTTTTAGTTTCTGACTGATCAAAGTCCAACGTCTCCTTAACATATCAATTCATTGTGCTAGCTGAGAGCACCCTGGCAGAAACTCGTTAGATTTAAGGTATTGTCTTGATGAACCTCAAAATTCTCACAATTAACGTACATCAAGCGGTAAGCTAAGGACCGGATCAGTTCCAAAGGATAATAGTCATTGCAAGATTAGGTGCGGTGAAAGTATTAAGAAGGAATCCGATAGGATATCAAGCAATTTCAGTTTTTAATGGACAAAAACCTTGTTACCAGAATGAATTAAAGTATATTACAGTCCTTTTTGCATTTTCTAAAAGTTAAAGATATAAACAGTTGCCTGAGATAACACCAAAAACAATTTCCCATGCAAACCGAGAATAAGTTTCTAAGTTCAGAGAAATCGTGCAAACACAGGTAAAATTTCACCTTTAGTTTCATTTCACCAGTACTTTCAAGTGTTTTATATGAAATTTATTTTCGATATTTGGTATTGTTAGAAATGATTTCTTTTGATAAGATGTTTAAAACAGTCACACAGAAGTTTGAAATACAATGAACATAACCTCAGTACAAAGTTTTTTTCCACTTGTTACTCGAACCTGTAGCGGATTTTGTAACATGTTTTGTGGAATTACTTCAAACTGTCAAAATTGCATGTTATTTTCAGTGTCAAATAAGAGCCCCAGTCGAATAACATGTTGTTTAAAAAAACTTTTAAGTAGAAAGATATGCTGTCACTCGAATAAAATTGTTCAAAATAACGGTCATTCTTTTTCGAGAAAAGTTGATTACAAAGTCACATATAACGCAAATCTGCATGCTGCATTCTATGGAAATAAATCTTTCTTTATAATACAATAGACGTCATTATTTATAAGTGGTTGGCACGACAGAAATTGAAGATTTATGGTTAAGGTTTACAAAATGTAAAAGGCTTCAACGAGAAAACAGCGTTGTTCCGTATGTGAGGTATCAGTATTACATCAAAAATGAGGGAAACATTCTTTTGTAAGCTTGTACGTAACGAGATAAGTAACATTATTAAAAGCACAAGATGTGCGAGAATAGGAATAAGCTAAGGAGCTGGAAACAAATTCTGAGTTTACGTCTCCTCACTAAAAATCGTTACTAATTTTCCGAAACTCATAAATATTTTTTTTCTGCATCCAAGATTATCAGAGAAATTAACAGCATTGTGACAAAATACAAGTGTAGGATCTGCAACAAATATAATAAGAAATCAGATCTTTAAAACGTTAAGAGTTTAACGCTATTATTTAACATAGTTTATAAAATAAAATAAATTTTATCTACTCATATTTTCGTAATCATATCTGCATAAGCAAAAAGACTGAAAAAATACATTATTATATTTATTATTATTATTATTATTATTATTAAGAATTCTATGTTAGCTTACTTGTATGACTACAGAGAAAGTTGAAATTGCATGTTTTGGCCAAATGTAAGCTCAAGGTGCGAGCAGTGGATGCAAATGTCATATGTGTTCAACTTGACTATTTTCGTCATTCTCAGTTAACTTTATTTGTAACTTTATTCTCTTTTGTACTTTTATGTCGATAGATAGGCTTTTATCTTGTAAATAATTATGTTTAAAAATTTAATTTGTACGTATTCCTGAGGATTGTAACTCCTGTTAGGTGTCCCCAATTAGCAGCAATGCTAAATCTCATTGACACGTAAATAAAGTTCTTATTAAAGTTATTATTAATATCTCGCGGAAACATTTGATTTACAAACACAACAGTTTTAACATAAGATATACTGACTCTTGGAAAACCTACAGGGTGTGAGCTACACATGATTTGAAACGTGATATTCCGTTACTATGGTTAGTTCCTTCTGTTTGAACACATCAAGTGAAAGAAAATTTTGAAAAATATTTCGGAAAGCATCAGCCAAAAGCGTGAAAAGTAACTCCATATCCTTATTACTCTAGGTGGCATTTGTACATGGGAATCTCTGTTTATGATATTTGCCTCATTAGCAAAAGCGATTGAGTTTTTTGATCAAGCTGCACAAACATCAGCACTGATATCTGAAGGAGAATTAAATGGCACGATTGACTGTCCGAAGGAACTTGAGACCGATGTATTGAATACTATTTGTGCGACGCGGGTGTCACAACTAAAAATTTTACAAAGAACTGTATGAGCTCATCATCATTTTTGCAAACTAGAAATTTTGTAAATTTTGAAAGCCAATTTCTACTTGAATATCATGCCCAAAGAGACAAACATTTCACTAATTATTAAGTTTCACAAGCTCTTTAAATGTTTAGAGTCAATATTTGAGTCTAGCGTGATGCCTTCTCTGCGCAAAGTCGTATGTTAATGAGGAAAAATGTACAGAATATCGTCTGCAAAGTTCGCTCTTCATTATTTCCAATCGAATGAAGTCATTGATCATTTTTTTTGGCCTCATTTGACGAGCCACTGCTGATCAACAATATATGACATACAACAAGGTTAAAACAAGAAATGCTCGGATTATTATATTTTGAGACTGAAAATTTAAAATTTATACGACCTGTAACATCCCAGTTTTGGTAAAAATAAAAGGATTCGTTTTGTATGAGATATTCTCTTTCAGGCGTTCGTGTACAGTCTCTCCAAGTTGAAATGGAAGACCTATGATTTTCGTCTTGAAACAAGATATAAAATGTATGCAACTCCTTGGTTGTAATAGGTTGCAAAGTACAAAAAAAACTTTTTAAAGTGTTGCATGCTGCTCTACAAATGTTAGTTACAGATCGAATATTCGTTTTGCAATGGTTCGTTATGAACAATATCATATCACAAAAGTGGAAATGACATAATTTGGCCAAATTTAAGCTTGACAGTTTATCCCTATTCGAGGATGATGGTTACTTTTTTTCTCTTTGTAAACATCACTTAAATGTGTTGACAAATATTTCATAAAGCATAACCAACAGAATGAGAGTTAAAACATATCCATATTAGCATAGGAGACATTTTTATGCCATACAATACGCTTTATAACAAAGACAAGATAAAGATTGCTGATTAAATTCATTAGCGTGATACTTGCATGCAAACAGAGCGAATTTTACACGAAACAAAAGTTTTTGCTAATTTAAGTTTTGTTTTTAAATGATGTCGTAAAGATCTCAGTTCTAATTGAATGGCAGGAGTCACTATGCAAGGATTATTGGGAGACACGAAAAAGACGGAATGGTTCCGAAAAAATAAGTTGTTCAAACTTCAAATGAAAACAGATAAGAAACGTTAGGCAAAAATATGAAAAAATTAGTACACGCGCGATGCAGGAAAGCATGCAGTAAACTTATTTTGTTTCTTTATTCTGTAGGATTGAATCATTTCATGACCACTGAGATGTTCAAGGCTGTCGATTCACGGCTGTAGATAGAGTCAGCTGCTGAGGAATCTTACGTTAAAAATGGACAACCTGGGATTTGCATGTCATACGCTTGAACAGTTATGGTCACAAGGCCCCTTCCAAGGCGTAACGGATCTCCACCAAACAGACATCAATCAAGGTGTGTGCCTATTGTTCTTCAAAAATTGTTGTTTGAACATGTTGCACAGCGTCACTGCCAAAGTACAAGTCTGAGAAAGTACAATGTTCTCAGTTTGAAAACTAAGGAAACGACGATTAACTTAACAATATACGGAGCAGCGGTTACGTTGAATGACAATTCAAATTTATGTTTGTGAAAATTATTACTGTCCTAACCCACATTTTAAGGTTTATGAAGCCTTTCTTTTCAAAAATTAACTATAGCAGTGGATAAAATTAAGATCCGTAGACATTTGAATGCAAATAGTAATTTCCTTGAAGTTATGAAACTAACATTGACATACATGGAACGAACATCATCATCATCATCAAAACTGCTATAAAAGAATTCGGATCCCGATAGCAGATTATAACATTATTTTATAGCAAGAAAATGTTGAACATTATAACACAGTGTAATTTTTAACTTTTAGAAACATCAGGAAGTAAAATGTAATACAAAAAAAGAAAACAAACAAAAAAACCGAAAAACACCAGAAACACAATTTGCGTTTCAATTGCTGCTCACCTGCAAGACAAAAAATATATCAATTTATTATTGTTACTTTTCACAATAACATCTAATGTTCTATATACGTTTAACCAACAGGGCTGAAGATGTTTGAATGGCAGAAAAAAAGCAAGAAAACACCCATAAGAACAAAATTGAGTGATAAGAAAGCAAAAAAGGATAACGAAGGAAAGGGTAGTTTAAAAAAACTTTAAGCTCCAAGATCAAATGCTGAGATTTTGAGTAAAGCCACTCCATTGTTTATTGCTCGTATTTCCCCAACGTTAAGGGTCCAAAACTTATTTTCTGCTGGAAAAAAAGGTCTACAGAGCAAATAAAACAACAAGTTACCTAAAAAGCTCTGCAAACCTTTTGAAACATTATCTAATATAACTCAAAACTAATCAAAAAAACAAGCCACGGTGCCTTAAACAGGCAATAGTGGCAAATTCACCTGTCTGCTTTGTCATTACTTGTGTGTTTAACTGTGTTATACGTTGGTGGGGGGACTCGAGGGTGGAGGGAGGCTGGTGGGGGGAGTCGAAGGACTCCCCCCATCTTCCTCCACTCCAAGGAGGGAGGCTGGTGGGGGGAGTCGAAGGACTCCCCCCATCTTCCTCCACTCCAAGGAGGGAGGCTGGTGGGGGGAGTCGAAGGACTCCCCGTGCTCAGGTTAATTTATGCAAATTTTATTCAAGTATTAAACGAAATCTCTATTTGATAGTTTTTATTTCTTCGCATTTTTCTGCTATTTATATAACATTTGGTTGACATATTTAATAAATACTTGTCTTCTTTGCTATACTTTTAGGTTTAGTTTTTCATCCTTTTAGTCGTATAAAGGAGACTTTTTCGCATTACCAGAAGAAAATTATTCTCCCATGGTTATTCCTTAAGGATGAGGACAAGAAGATAGAGAAATTTTGTACCCACTTTTATCTTCAAACCTGCATTTCCCTTGCTGAGAAGTTTGTCAGCGAAGGTTTCCCCCTACCAGAATCCTCTACTTTCCTCTTGGAGGGAGACAGAGACATTGCAGGTTTGTGGGCAGAAGAAAACGGTCTCCCAAACTTCTCCTTTTGGAAGGAGAAGGTTTGCGGATTGGGAAAGACCCAACTTTATCGATTCTCTTAGGCAAGTGAAATGTTGTCCTTGAAAGCAATAATTGCTTTTAATTCCTTGAAATTACTGCTTTAAAAGACAACTTTTTCCTATGACTAAGAGGATCAATACAACTGGATTTTACCTCAATCTTCCGAACTTCTCTTAGAGGTAAAATCCAGTTCTATTGACCCTTATAGTCAAATAAAAAGGGTGTCTTTTAAAGCAGTAATTTCAAGGAATTAAAAGCAAGTATTGCTCTGGAGGACGTCATTTTACTTGACTAAGAGGATCGATAGAGTTGGATGTTTCCCAATCCGCCAGCCTTCTCGGTCCAGAAGGTGAAGTTTGTGGGATTAAGTCTTCTTCCACCCACAATCCTTTAATCTCTTTATCTCTCTCTGAGAGAAGAATAGGGATTGTGGCTGGGAGTTTGACCTCCTCTCACGATCTTCTCCTAAGGGAAGTGGAGGCTTGGGTATGACCGTGAGAACAAGCCTATTCTATCCCTCCCTCCTCACCCTTAAGGAAGAAGAATGGGAACAGAGATTTCTCTTTGGTACGGTGAAAATAAATGTCCTTTACCAGCTAATTTCGTTTGGAAAGGATGAAAGTGCAAACTAAACTTAAAAGTAAAGGGACAAGACACATGTTTTGGCCGCGTGCAACTCAAATGCTGTGCGGCTAATTTTTTTCTTAAGTTACTTACATGTCCAATATCATAGAAAGGTTTTAAGAGCTCTTTAAATGGTGCTAGCCTTTAATTTGCTCTTATCGCCTTCTTTACAACAGTTTACTTCAAGAGCACTTATTTTCACAAACGCAACACGTGGTACATTGAGTGAGCCCAAAAATAAGTTACAAACGCAATAAATGTTTCATCGTGTCTTACAGATTGATTAGTGACAACTGTGAAAATTTAAAATGCAACAGTGGTGAACAAAATAGAATTTCTTCTCATAGTTTATTCTCAAAGAACGCTTTTAGCAAATGTTCTATAGTTTTGTGCCGAGTTTGGTCCACCGTGGTGCTGTGTCATCACTTTTCAACACTTGATTTGACTCTTTGTATACCTGTTGAAAGAGTCAAACATAGACGATACATTAGAACGAATAACAAAAGAAAGATGGGCAAATCCTTAAACGGGTCATCTTGAATGCGTTCAGTTTTTCAAATTTCCGAAAACACTTTGGTTGTGCTAGTACAGTCATCTTACTTTGACATAAACATTGTATGACATTCGCTTACACAATTTCAAAAGGGTTTTTTTATAACGAAGGTAAAGGTTTCTGTGCTGTCAAGTGTGGTACCCTACATTGTAATCAAATAAAAATTATTAATCATTAATCGAAAAGAGCGTGATCAAAGTCTGAAGTCTCCTTACAACTTCAGTGGGTGGGAAAATACATAAACATACTATCATCAGCAAGGTAAACTTTTATTTAATAAATCAATGGCTAAGTATTGACACTCTCTCGTTTGCTTGCAAATGATCTCCAAAATCCATCTAGCGATAGTACATGTAAAATGTACTTTTTCCTAATCTTTCAATCTTTTCAGGTTATAGATGAAAAACAGGCACCGTTTCTTTTTCATAACTCGTCAGTGGTGTTGCTACTTGGAGCATTATGTCATATTTTTTCCAATCCTTTGTTTCTAATTCAACAGCCTCGTCTTCTTTGTCTCATTCACAATACATACTGATTTCTTAGATCAACGAATAAACTACGGGGAAATCCATGGAATCAAAGGATAATAAACTAAAATGAATCACGGCCAGTTTCGAGTTTGTTTGCTTGGAATTCAATATTTACATCAACATCTGAACCTAGCAAAAACTAAAAATCTTTATTGTCACTGTCTACAAACTGAAACCTTTATTAACATTAATGCGAATATAATTTCACTATGAAAATATTTCTGAAGGAGAGAGCAACTCTATTTGGCTATTCTTTAACTAACCATATTTTCTTCAGCAAAAAGACAGATACTATTTTCCTGAGTGTTCGACCCTTCAATACAATGGAATTATCTTTTGTCAAGCTAAACTCCTATAAGATTAAGACGAAATCCGATAGGATATCGAATAATTTCAGTTTTTAATGGCTAAACTCTTGTACCAGAATAACGTAATGTATATTACAGTCCTTTTTGCATTTTCTAAAAGCCAAAGATATAAACAGTTGTCAAAGATAACACTGAAAACAATTTCCCATGGGAACTTCACAAAATCATGAATGTCAAAGTTCAGAGAAATTGTGCAAACACAGGTAAAATTCCATCATCAGTTTCATTTCACCGGTACTTTCAAGTGTTTCATATGAACTTCAAAATTTGTTTTCGACATTTGGTGTTGTTAGAAACGATTTCTTTCGAGAATATTTTTAAGAGTCGAACAGAAGTTTCCAATACAATGTAAATAATCTCGGTACAAAGTTTTTGTCCGCTTGTTACTCGAACTTGGTGGATTTATTCTTAGCTATATTTCCAAAAATGCACTTGGGTAGTCTTATTGAGTCAGCATTCATGAACAGTATTTCAACTCAAATTAGTGTTTATTTACCCCTGATGTCCTTCACTTTTTTCTTTCTCAAAATGTCGTGATAGCATAAGGCAAGTGATAATTTTTAGTAAACAAAAACACAACAGCTCTAAATTTCCAGGTGAACGATGTTTTCAATCTGGAGAAAAACACTATGAAGCGATACTGTACGTAAACTTTTACTGTCATATTGTAGTTGTGACAAAATGTTTGGTTTGGCAATTTAGTTCAGTATTCTTTTTGCATCGTCTGGTTATTTTACGACTATACGGTGCCATCTGATCCGTCGTTCAGCCATTTTCAAATACCACTAAATCCAAAACGTTCACATTTAGGTACAATAACCAATGTCACCGATAGAACAAGACTAACCGTGATTTGCCAGTCTGATTGTTATTCCGAAATATCATTTCTCCTTACTATTTGATATCTATTTCAAACTGTCCGTTCTGAGAATTTCGTTGTTCAGCAAGACAATATAATTTAGCTGATGATTATTTTAATACCGAAAACCTCCTTACTGAAATGTTTGCATAAACACAGTCACAATTATACTGTCTGCAAAACCACTCCGAACTGAGTTAAATTTGAAGTTCGTCATTTAAAGTCTCTTAATGTTCAATGCTTCTTTTATGGTTTTCTTTGAAAAACTGGCAACTATTTTCCCCGCCCTAGCTAACTGTTTATTTATTTTTTTCTTGCTTGGGGGCGGGAGACAAAGCTCCTTCATGTATTTCCACGAGTATTGAGCATTGGCAACTTTAAGGGCAAAAAAGCCATCAAATATGAAACTGAAAAAATAAATAAATAAATAAATAAATAAACAAGGAGTTTTTTTGAAAAGTAATGGATATTCTTACACTGGCCAATAAATTCATGAATTACCATTCGCTTTTTCGCCCTCTGTTTTTAATTTTTCGCTTTTCAAGTTGTTTTTTATTTCGATTTTAAAGGTAAGCTTTTAACGTAAACTTTGACAAGTGTTATTTTTTATCTTTCCTTTTCAATGTGCTTTAAACTGTTGAACTGACGGTAAAATTAATTCTTGAAAATTGTTAAAGAAAAAATACGTTTTCAGTTAAGTTTGGAAGACATGTTTAGACAAAAACGTCTGTCGTGGTCACTTACGACTGTGTCAAATTTGAATAATGCGAACTTAAATACAAATTTGTGACAAAAGGTGTTAGTTTTACAATATAATAACATGGGAAAAAGCAAAAACATAAAAACAAATTGTTAAATAAAAATGCAGGAAGCTGAAAGATTTTCATATAAACTCTTCTACAAAAACAGAAACGTTCCAAGAGCAAATACCAACGCGAATTCTCCGAATTAACTGACAAAAGATCTTTACCTTTGCTCGATCGGTAACTACTGACGCCGTTTAAGACACTTGAAGCCTATGTCTGAAAACTACTGTAAAACGTGTTTGAAAATTTGATCATGCAAAAAACTTGGTACAACACTTGCGCGGTAGTCTTTGGAAAACTTAACCCGTGTCCGATGCGTACAAACAATCACATGTTGAGCGATGGTATGTTTTGGAAAAACGAAAAGCGACCTTATCTTATAGAAGCGTTGGTTAGTCGAACTTAATCAAGAATTTATTTCCAGAAATTTTATTCTGATTCACTAAGCAAATCCTTAATTAAGTTTCCTCTGTAAAGTTTCACGAGTTGATCCCACAAAAGAACGTGCTGGATGACAAGTTTTTCAGTACCAACATAAAAATAATTAGTCTCCTTACTGACTGCTTTGTAGTTTACTTTATTGTTCGTTTTGAGAATTTCCTGGTACATCTGCGACAACAAGACAATGTCCCTTAGTTGCGACTTTCTTGAATTTTCTTTAAGGAGACATTACAATTCGCTCCCTCTTGGAATGAGACTTCTACTGAAATGGTAAACTAAACAACCATGTACTTATCTGAAATAAGATGTTTGTCATCGCCAACTTGCACCAGAATTCACGAGCTCAGGCACTGTGATCCAGAAGAGGCGTACTGTTTTCCAGAAAATCTGTGTTTGATCTCCAGAAGAAAAGACGATGTGTCAATAATTTAAGCTATTTTTCTTCCATTTAACAGTTTCCAGTCATGTCGTTGTTTCTATTTACACAACGAGGAATTTTGAAGTGTCCTTTTAAGGCAATGGGACTTCACTATTGATCAGGTTACTGAGTTGAAAAATCTCGTACAAACGTGTGTTGGGACCATATCAAGATATTTTTTGACAGTGAGTATTAATATGACAGATTTGAACACTTTTAGGCTCGACACAGACAGTAGAAACAAGAGAACTGCGCTTTTAACATAAAACGGTCAGTAACAAACGATAAGTTAAATCAAATGAAGTCATATCAAACCGTTCTTCACACTATTTTGATCACAGAGGAAAAATGCAGAAAACAGAAGAAAATAAATGTACTGTAGGTTATATAATATAAGTAAGAAATATATGAGTTTTAAATACGTGTGCATCACCCAAAGCTAAGCAGAGCTTTCGAGTTGGCTGCTGCCGTAAGCTTATTCACAGATAAATGAAACGAAAAGAAAAAGTAAACAGGAAACGTCGATGTAATCATACTTACCGAATTAAGATGATTCCAGAAGACAGCTTGCTGTCGAGTCCAGGAGTTTCACACTTCAATCCAAAAAGGCTAAACCATCTTGTAATACATAGAGAATAGAGAGAAAATATCAATAAATCAAGATCTTTATATTTCAATTTAATCCAGCAAGGTTCAAAGAGCGTTAATTTAAAACGTTCCTTCAAAAAACAGAGAGATATTTTGGAGGTACATTTGCCACTATTTGTATTCAAAATGTTTAGCTTAGCACGGCATTGACTCAAACATCCTAAAAAGTAACTACATTGTAAATAATATTTTTGACAAAATAAGATAAAGAGATGTTCTTGTAAAAACGCCCAAAGCTGTCAGAAAACTGCCTTTCTTTCGCCAACCAAAATGATGTGGTTGCCCACAAAGTCGCTTGATAACAAACAGGGGCGAGGAATAAAATATCCTGTCATTGTAAAATGTCCAAACCGACCCAGTTATTTAAATCACCTATAAAAAAGTTTTAAATACAAAACACTTCTAGAAAAAACCCTCGAAATCGAAGGGGGACTCTCCTATGCACAGTACTGAGAAGTTCCCCCAAGGTACTAAAGTTGCATAAATATGAGAAGTGTCCCACAAATATAAGTTGCCAAACATTCCTCACGTACACTAAAAATGGGGCACAGTAATATTTGAAAGTTTCATGTTGATCAGACAAAATAGCAAACTGGATGATAGCTTTTTCAGCACCAACATCGAAGTAACAAGTCTCCTTTCGACTGGTTTGCATTTTCCTTTGCATTTTGTCAGTTTTGAAAATTTTGGGCTACATCCGCCACACAAGACAATATCCTTTAGTTAACGATCTTCTTTAAGACATGTTTGTGCCTACTTCATTAAGTCTTTGGGGACTTTACATTTTGGTCCCTCTTGGAATTAGACTGTTAAATGGAAAACCATAGAAGCGAGAGAAAACTGTTCCTGTACGACGTTCCGAAATGATTCCTTGTCAGAAACCATAGAAATAAGAAAACAAAGTACTTATCTGAAATAAGATGCTTCCAACAGTCAACTCGCATCAGAATTCAAGAGCTATCCACTCCAATCCTGAAGAGGCTTACTGTTTTCCAGCAAACCTGTTTGCAATTGATCTCGAGAAGAGAATACATCAATAATTAGCTTTAGTTAAACCATGAGGTATTTTGAGGTTTAATGGCGCTGCATATTTGATATTACTGCCGTTAAAATCTTTTTCAACGTGTTTTTGACACCATAACCAAAATATCTCCCCTCACCAAATAGCTAACGGTTTTCTATAAGCATTATTGACGGTATGTATCGATTGATAGATTTTAGACTCGAATCGACAGAAGAAAGAAGAACACCGCTTTCTTAAACTGAAACGATCAGTAGTGAACAACAGAATAAACAAAGACTACGATGTACCTACCAAATTAAGATGATTCCGATAGTCAGCTTGCCGTCGAGTCCAGGAGCTACACACTTCAATCCAAAAAGACTGAGTCCTCTTTTATGACATAGAGAATAGAAAGAAAATATTAATAAATCAAGATCTTAATGTTTCAGTTTAATTCAGCAAGCTTCAAATCGCGTAATTTAATACGTTCTTTAAAAAAACAGAGAGATATTTTAGAGGTACATTTGCCACTATTCGTATTTAAGATGTTAGCTTAGCTAAACGTTGCTTCGATCTTTCTCGAAAGCCGCCGAAAAAAGGCGCAACGCTGCCCCAAAAGTACCCATTTCTGCAAATAAGATTGGGAAGTTGCTACTATTTTTGATAAATAAGACAAAAAACGCCCAAAACTGTCAGAAAATCGCCTTTCTTTTGCAAACTAAAGTGAGGTGGTTGCCGAGCAGAGTCCCTTAATAACAAGCAGAGGCAGGGGATAAAATCCCCTGCCATTGAAAAATGTTCGAACCAAACCAATCATTTAAAATCTCATATAAAAACTTGCTGAATACAAAAATTTCTCGAAGAACAACTTTCTCAGTAAGACGTTCCCCCTAAGGTACCAACTGGTTGCATAAAATACGAGAAGTTCCCTAAAAATGTACGCTGCCAAACATTGTCGAAAATGTCATTCCCGGTTACTTTAATTCGTCACACTTCTAATGTAGTTTTCGCTAAAGTGGCACACGACAATATTTGAAATTTACACGTTAGTCCCACAAAATAGCAAACGGGATGACAAGTTTTTCAGTACCCTCATCAAAGTAATTAGCCTCCTTACTGACGGTTTTGCGGGTTTCTTTGTTGTCAGTGATAAAAATTTCGTGCTACATCTGCTACACAAGTTAACGATTTTCTTTATGACTAGTTTGTCCTTAGGGGTTAGGGTTAAATATAGATCTTTTCATTTCACTTTAATTCAGGAAGCTACAGATCGCGTTAATTTGATACGTTCCATCATAAAAGGAGAAATTGTTTTGACTTTAATACCTTGTGTTACTATTTACGTTTAAAATGTTAAGCTTAGCAAAACGTTGCTTCAAACTTCCTCAAAGTTCGCCGAGAAAAGGTGCAAGGTTGCCCAAAATTACCAATTTCTGTAGAAGACGGCAAAGAAGTTTGTAATATATATTTTGAGAAATTCTCTCAAGGTACCAAAGTTGCATAATTGGCGGGTTATCCTTTCAGCCCTGATAATCCGTCTATTTTTATCCGTCCGATTATCCGTCTATTTCAGTAGACGGATAATCGGACGGATAAAAATAGACGGATCATCCGTCTCTAGTGTGAAAGCGGGCCATACCAAGACGGAAAATGTAGCAGACGGATAATCCGTCTCAGACGGTGAAAACGGCCAATATGAAAGTTGCCAAAAATTTAAAAGCTGCCGCACATTTTCAGAAATTTCATCCCCAGTTACTGATTGATTCGTCAAAAATATTTAGGTTTGCGTTTTCACTAAAAATAACATGCGAAATTGAAATATAACAATTATACGTTGATCCCACAAAATAAAAACTCCAACTCCAACTCCAACATTGAAGCAATTAGTTTTCTTACTAACTGCTTTGTAGTTTTAATCACGTTGTTGTAAATTTTTGAGAATTTCTTGCTACCCCTGCTGTACTCACTGGACTGGTTAAAGGGCAAATTATATTTTTATCCCTCTCCAAATTATACTGTTAAATAGCAAACAACAGAACTTGAGATAGAAGAAAACAACGAATTACGTACTTATCTAAAATAAGATGTTTTCAACGGTCAACTAGCACCAGACTTCAAGAGCTCCGGCACTGTGATCCAGAAGCCGGTAACTGTTCCAGCATATCTGTGTTTGATCTCGAGAAAACAAAAAAAACATTCAGCTCAAATCAAACCTTTCCTCTCACTATTTTGATCACAGAATGGAAAAATACAGAAAACATGCAGTTGAGCACAAATGTAGGTTATATAACTAAGAAATGTATGAACCAACTCGAAAGCTTTGCTGCTTAGGTTACTGCTTATTCACTGATGAAAGAAAGGAAAGGAAAAGAAAAATTAAACAGGAAGACCTCGATGTACTTTCACTTACCGAATTAAGATGATTCCAATAGACAGCTTCCTGTCGAGTTCAGGAGCTACACGCTACAATCCAAAAGGGCTGAACTCTTTTTCACTCTATATAGCCAATAGAATGAAAAGATCGATAAATAAAGATACTTTTTTTATTTCAATTTCAGTCAGCAAGCTTCAAATGGCGATAATTCAATACGTTCCTTCAAAGACAGAGTGATATTTTAGAGGTACACTTGCTCCTATTTTTATTTGAAGTGTTTAGCTTAGCAAAACGTTGCTTCAATCTTCCTCGAAGGTCGCCAAAAAAAAGGCGCAAAACTCCCCCCAAAATTGCCAATTTCGGCAAATTAAGACAAAGAAGTCGAGTTCCTGCTGCTTGTACACAAATAAACTGAACGAAAAGAAAAAACAATTTACGGGAAGACTACGACGTACTTACTGAATGCTTCCAAGAGTCGGCTTGTTGTCGAGTCCAGGAACTGCATACTTCAATCCAAAAGGGCTGAACTCTCTTTCATCATATAGAAACAAATACACAAATCAATATTTTTTTTGTCTCACTATAATCCAATTTAATTCAAATCGCATAACTTGATACTTTTCTTAAAAAAGACAGACTTTTTAGAGTGACGTTTGCTACTATTCGTATTGAAAAGTTCTTTTTAATTTGCTTAATTTGTTTCAGGCTTACTTAACAGTCGCCGAAAAATGCGCAAAGTTGTCCAAAAAATGCAATTGCTGCAGAAGATGTGAAAGATAATATTTTTGACAAAATAAGAAAAAAATTTCTAATTGACGAACTGAGGTGATTAAAATTAAACGCCCAAAACTGTCCGAAAATTGCCTGTTATTGAAAATTGCCGGCTTTCGTCCGCCATTTCTGTGTGACCACGACCCACTAAAATATAGCGAGGTTGCTCCGCTGCGAGCAAGGAATGAAATACCTATTGAAAAACGTCTAAACCGACCCAATTATTTCAAGCACGTATAAAAATTTCCTAGACACGGAATATTTCTCGATATCATATTAGAAAAACGCACGAAGAGCGGCCCAGTATAAGAAGGTGATCACTCTTAGACTGAAAATGAAAGTGTCGTAAATGGCGAAGACAAGAAATACTGAAGCGAAGTTGACGAAGTAAACTAAGATGTACTTATCTGAACCAAGGTGTCTCCAATATAGTCAACGAAGGCCAGAGTCTGAGAACTGCAAGCTGCAAACTGGCCGTCATTTCATTCAGCAGAACTCTTTGTTGTCTCCGCGGAGAGAAATGAATATGGAAACACTAATAAATTAAGCAATCTTTCTCTCATTCAGTAAGTTTCCTGTTGCGGTAATTTCCAATATTACAAAAAAAAAACAAAAAAAAAACGAAATTTAATAGGATGGCGAATTTGGTCAAGATATCAAAACAATTCCCCTTCTTACAATTTGTTTTGAATGATACTTGCATTGATCTTTAGATTTTGATCACACTGCAACTGAAACCGTCACACAGCAAAAGACAAAAGAAAAAAAGACAACTACAATATACTTATCTGCAATAAGATGCATCCAACCAGCGCCAGAGTCCACGAGCTATTCATTGAGGACCGCGATTCCAAAATGACGGCTCCGCATTCTTTTGAAGGCATATCTGACTTGAGCAAGGCGAACAACAACGAACGAACGTCAACAAATTAAGAGCTTTTAGGAAATTTCAGAGGTATGTTCAGACGTATTGGAGTAATTTACAAAAGCAATAACGCAATTGTACTATTGGTTTTGCATTATACATGTAACAAAGATAGAAAGCTCTAAAATTAGCACTGGTCAAGAAATCTTGAATAACCACCCTACTATAAAAAAGTCAACAATCTCAATAGAGGGAATGCATTCCCAGCCAATCACACGAAACCAATGTTTGTGAAAACTGGTTTAAGAAAAATGCACTCATCAGTATACTTCATCGTATTAAAGTCGGATTTTCTTGGCACACGTGAAAATTTAAAACAAAGATTGATTCAGAAGCCATGGAAATAACGTTTCCTTACTTTTAAGTAAAGCACCACGGTAATTAATGCAACATTTGTTAACCTTAAAACATCGCAAGCCGTAGAAATGAAAGTGTTTCAAGTAAAATTACTTCCCAGTCAAAGCTTGCCAATATTTCTAAGCTAGAAATTTCTCCTAAAAATTCAAGTTGAAACTGTTCAAGATACTGTACTCGCAGTAAAGCAAAAGTAACGGGTGAGATTGTCATCTAGATATCTACCACCGAGACTTAATAAATTGCATTAATCAACAAGTCAAAGCAAGAGCGACCAGTTCGTCTAAAAATTACAAAAGCAAAGCTGAGAAATCAGCAGCACAATTGACTTAACTGAAACAGGGCTGCTCAGCCAAGCATCTGAAGCAGGGATGCAGCAAGGATGGAATCTCCGGGTCGATGAGAGCTGGCTTCAAAAGCTGCACATGTCTCAGTAGACTCACCAAAGAGGATACAACTCAGTTTAGATATTTCTCAGTTCATCTTTTCTTGTGGAGGCGGAGTGTAACACATCTGTCAATAATTTATTAAAACTTAATTCTGATTTAAATGGTTATGAAAAAAGGATAATTAAAACTGATTCGAGTGTTTTAATTCATATCTTTCGAGTTGTTTAAACAAACTTCAGTTAAAATTAAACTTAACGATTGTAGCATTGAAGTCAAAAGCGAATCCTACCTTTGGAAAACCCTTGGAAACAAGAAACACTTTTGTTAGGAGTGTTACTGAAAAAGTTAGCTATGAAAACTTCGCCACTTTGTTAAATTTGTTGGGAAAGATAACAGTGGCATCACGTCCTTTCTAACTCAGAGCCATGGACAATTTTCAGACACGTTTTAAACAGGAAGGAAAATGTACTCGTGCGGCAGCACTCCAAACACAAACGTTAGAAACCACCATTAGCTTCACATGCAACGATTTCGTTTGGGCGTCGATGATGAGCGCGTTGAAACCTTCGCAACACAATGGCGACCAATTAACCCGTAAAACAGATAAAGTTAGAATTCTAGCAAAAGAAAACGAAGCACTAACAACTGGATGAATAGCACAGCTAAAAGAAGAGAGAAACTTTGGACTTGCCTGAAGTAGAACGCATCACTGGAGCAAGATGTAGACATGTACGTTCACATTCACAGCGCAGAACGACTGACCAACCCCAAAAGAATCAACGTGTCCTTTGACACTCTTGTTTATATACGTCATTAAAATTCATATCACCTTCAAGAAATATGTTTCGCTGGAGCAGAAAATTTTAAGATTTTCATGCGCACATAGCTCACTATTCAAATAATGCAAGCACTTCAAGAGTTTTTTGTTATTTTTGTTTGATAAAACAAAAGTTGCCAGAGTTTTCCAAAAGAACAATAAACGTTATCAAGAGTTGTTGAATGTATTTGCAGAAATGCCAGCATTTCAACAACACCAGTATACCTGCCAGTCAAAGGATAAAATGTGGCGTACATCTGAAAATTGTTTCCCATGAAATTTCTCGCCGTTTTGACCAAAAAGAAGTGAAAATGACATTTCAATATAGACTGACCATCGGAAAATAAAAAGAAAGAATATTAGAGACAAAGACCTCAGTGCTCTAATCGAGGATGCGTGTTCAAACTGTCTTATATGCACTTCTTAATTCTTGAACTACTCACTTAAACATCAATTTTTATTTCTCTCTTGTATTATATTGTATTTGTAATTTTAGAAACAATTTTTAAATTATTTATCCTTATTTATTCATCGTAATCTTCAATATAGTAAATTATTTTTTTTAAATTGTATACTGTAAATTTTAATATATTGTAAAGTAGTCTAGTGTACCCAATTAATTCTTAATTTCGTATTCTTAACTGTACATTTTAAATCTTAATCTATTGTAACGTAGTAGTGTCCCCAATTAGCTTCTGTAAGCTAAATACCTACCCTGACACTTAAATAAAGTTATTATTATTGTTATTATCAATTCAAAGTGAAGATTCAGTTAGTTATTTTACAGCACTGAACGCCCACCGCGTAGGTTTATGGAGAGAGAGAAAACAAACGTCCCGGCGAGTGGAAGTGGGGCTGAATGACGATGGTCGGCAGAGAAGCCAACAAAATTATCCAGCGCTCGCTCAGCAAAACGACTGTCGTGCAGGCTAGCACGCCATTATTATGGTCATTTCGGACATGGTAACGTTTACTTAAGAAAAGGAGTTTAATTGAATGCGGCGGCTTATTCTAAGAAATACCTCAACAGTTACGAAACGAACAACATTCAATCGAGTTTCTTCGTCTTGTATGGTTTTTTTTTTGTTTTTGTAACTTGCGCTTGGAACTGTTACTACTCGACCGCTAAGATACGTAAAAGGCAATAGACCATATTAGTATTCTCGGTATTGGACTGGAACTAGCTTGCAAGTGAGGCTCATGTGGGGGAATGTCGTTAAAAAGAGACTTGTCATTTACATGCATTTGAAAAGATTCTCCGCATAAGCTCGGCTAGTTCTAGCTATATACTGAGAATACGAATATCGTCTATGGCTGGTTTGCAGTGTTACGCCATCATAAATAAACATCGTAACCATTCAATAAATGTATAACTCAAGAAGCTGGGATATGAAAGATGATTGATATATAAACAACCTGACCAAATAAATACAAAATGACAGATTTAGTAGCGGCTTCTGGCCTCACCTTACAGCCGCCCTTTCTAGTTGTTCATTAACACTAATACGTCTTCAACAAATTTTCCTTCTTCATTAAGGAAAAATATCGTTGAGATCACAGTGACCCCAGATGTTTCTTCCATCTTTCAATGGTATTAAATCAGCCGTGTTAATTTATTTCAATTTTCTCTGACTTTTCTTCAAAATATCAATTTTCCCTGACTCAAAGTGAAGTTCCCTGACTTTTCCCTTGAAGATTTCTTTCTCTTTGATCATTTCCTGACCTGTGGCAACCCCGACTATCCACTGGACAGTGATTTTTCTGGTGGATAGTGTTATCTACCCTTTGAATACCTGGGGCCTGATCTGTTTTTTTTTTTCTACGTTGTACCAAGTCATGACTTACATTATACCAATCACGTATGCTAAGTCTGGTTACACCAGGTCGCGTTATATCGAATATACCGAGCAACGTCCGAGGAAAAATTCACACCAACTGGTCTAAATGGAGACAGACTGGGAGCTAAGAAAAGAGCCAAGAAAGGAGAGCAAATTGTTTTTTCTTTTTCTAATAAACATCCATTTTTTATTTCATATCAAACTTCGCAAGCATTAGAAAAGTTATATATATAAACAAATATTCTTGACTGTCTTTGTTATCAGCGCAGGTCTTGTAAATTAATTGTACTCTCTGGGTACGTGTCGCCATTGCCTTCGTCTTGTTCTGAAGAACTATGAGTGTCCATATATGGAGATAGATCGCCTTTCCCCAGACTTCCTCTTTCCTCTGGTACATCTGAAAGGGACGGAATGGGCACCAGAGGAATCTCGGAGGGCACTGTATCAGTGGGGCTGTCATTTGTGTCCACTTCCATGTGTTCCACATCTGACGCATGAACCATGGCGACTGCTGACTCTGTGATTAATCCCTGGGGTAAACTGACCTGCATTGATTCCTTCGGGAGTTGCACTATAGGAATTCCCTCGGGTGACTGTTGGATTTGAGCCACCAACACTTCAGCTTCGTTTTCAGTGTCTGAAGATTTGATTTCATCCTAAAATCAAGATGGTGCATTAGCAAATATCTTACACTGAGACGTACATTCAAAGAAACCAGAGTCACCACTTTGAAGTCTTCATCGGATAGTTTAAAGGAGCTCAGTCACGGTTTGTACATTTTGAAAAGTTTAGCCTAAATTTTTCAAATTCGTCGTTTGCAATCCGTGTCAATCTTCGCCATCCTTGACCATCCTTGTTCCTTTATGGTTTATTATTATCTCTTTGATGTTTTTCTATCTTAGTAAACTATTATTTTCAGGTTCCTTCCATTTAAAGGAGATTTTGTACGTGGCCAAAAAAAGAAAAAAAAGACAAAACACCGTGACTGAGCCCCTTTAAAGTATAGTGATCATGCCACGTTTTAGTCCCTTTTGTATGTAAAAGGTTTTTAAACACTTAAAAGTGGCTTGAATCGTCTGACAAACATATAAGACATAAACGAAGGGTCCAAAATGACTAAAGTTGGTGCTAGAAAACTCAACAATCGTTAATTGTGAAGCTCAACGAACTACACAAGTGTACTACAGTGTATCATGTTTCAGAAATAAACGTCTACTGTACTGAAGTAGTTTACAATGCAGTGTAAGTTTGCGTTTCTTTTTCACATTTTTCGACCAGGAAATATTTGAACATACATCATGTACATATTTTTTCATAAATCTGACGACATTGATGATATGGCACTAGACACAAACGGTTGATATTTAACGCTATCAATCTGAGGGGTCTATAACGCAAGGTCGGCCATGTGGGTTAGTGGCATACCAATATACCTGAAAACAAAAACCCATTGTACCCAAAATTTCCACTCAAATTGACGCGAAATACCAAAATTTGGAAAAACAAGGTATACTTTATACCCATAAAAGACCCAATTTTGGCGTCAAAATGCTGTATACTCGATTTAAAATCCCCATGTATACCGTATGCTCTAAAACTCTGGCCGACCCTCATAACGGGCAATGGGTTGGAAAAGGACTACAGTAAACAGCAGACAGGCAAACCTGGAAAATAACAGCAGGGGGCGCAAACTGATCCTCGGGATGAACATCTCTGAAATCAAGAGTTCTTGATCTTTTAGCAGAGTCTGAGGACACAACAGCTGAATGTAAAGCTTTCGTGGCTGATCCAAGCCCCTCCTGCCCTGTCTCGCTTGTTATATGACTCATCATGCTCGTAATACAAAGATCAAACCCTCCAGTGAGCTTGCTTCCTTCCAAAACAGTCCCTCCGACTACCTCCGTGTTTGCCTGGCTGGAGTGTTGAGAAATTGGGCCTTGATCATCACCAGTGCTTCTCACGACAAATTCAGAGACATCTAGTTTTGAATTGTTTTCTAAACCCTCCGTAGCAAACTGCTCCTGCTGAATAGAAATTGGTATTTGAATTCCTGACACCGTAGTTTTAATTTCTCCGTCATCTGACTGTTTCGTTTCCGTTTCCAGCACTATTTCACCAGGCGGTGAGATGAGTGGGTGTCCTGCGGAGGTAACCAGGGTACACAGGGTGCCAACCGATGAAAGGCGAGCAGCATCGTCCAGGTGAAAATTACTGGAATGGAAAGCACCAATGGTGGTGTACATGACCTCAGGTTCTGTTTCACTCGTGTTGCTTCCACAGCTAACTGCACTGAGTTCAGCTGTTATATCACCATGTGATGAGTCATTGAATTCCACTGTAAGACAATAACAAAAGTACGTGACGTGTCAAGGGGAGTGTAACTGAAATCATACGATTTGTGCTAAAGATATGCAACTGTTATATTATTTTAAAATTCTTGGTACAGGGTACCAAGAATGGGAGTATGAAGGAAGAGTCTTTTCAAGTCCAGTGACCAACGGCCGCCGAATCGTAACCAAGATTCTGTAGAATGAAGTGACTAGGAATATTTCTGCCCTCCACAGCGCCCGTGATCTCTAAATTTTAGGCACGTCAAGAATACACTTCCAGTCGTTTTTAGAAAACAGTCCTAAGAAAATACGCGCGTTGATTGGATTGTTCTATCACGAATGCCGTTCTCTGATTGGCTACGCTACCCACTATCTATTCTGTGATAGATAGTAAGTAGCGTAGCAGTGTGCCCTTGCTTACAAAATAACGGCTGAATGTCTGTGAAGAGGATTTCGATAAAGTTTTGAAAGACTAGTAGAGTTATACTAAAACAATTAGATTATTCGCTCTCGATTTCTATGCGTGATAGTTGACGAGGGCGTTTAATAGAAACACTCGTGAAAGTTTGGAGAACTCGAAAAAGCTGTGGAAACACTCGCCTGCTGCTCGTGTTCCCACGACATTTGTCGTTCTCCCAAACTTCCACTCGTGTTTCTATAACTCGATAGAAACACGGTACATGTTTTCTATTTCTTAAATACTCCTAGATGGAATGCTACTCCACTGGAGGGTTAACCCCAGCAATTTGTTATCCATTTATACCCCTGGGTGGGATGAGGGACTACGAAAATCAAATATCTTGCCCAAGATCACAATGAGCCTGGCCAATTCTCGGCGTAACCATTGATAACAAACTGATATTTAGTGAACACATCGGTGACATTTGCAAGAAAACGAGCTGTAAGTTGGAGTATTACTGAGACCCCGTAATTTAATCCCATGGTCTGCAAAGTACAGTTGCACAAGTCTAATATTTTGCCCCATCTAACATATTGTGATATTGTATGGCACTTTTGCAAATCATCCCATAAGACGAAAATGGAAAGGATTCAAGATTCCGTCGTTCCAGATAAATGCGCCTGCACCAGATGGTCAATGCTGTACTGGTACATCAAGGTGCTTCTGCTCATTTGAATGCTGTGATTCTTTAGTTTTAACGAGCAAATTTCAGAAGTATTGCAACTCCCCAATGCTACTATTGTTTTATTATTGTAGCAGCTGTTATTTTCTTTAGGCTAGGAGCATTGTTTCTGTTGTTTGTTCTTTGGTTCCCTCAAAGGGCATTGAGCCATTCACATAAAACCTTACGAGAGCTCCTACATGATGCACAATTTTCCGTTCCACACAACCTATTTCCTCTGAGTAGATCACTTCTGCTGTCACTATAAAGGTTTTGCCGTGAATGATTTAAATTGCCCACACACTTTTGTCCTTGCTGTGATACTTAGACCCCCTCCCCCCGAGTCACCCTGGCCGAGGTAACTTTTAATTTATTTCTTTGCAAAATTCAACCAACCGTTTACATCAGGATCGTGAACCCGTCTCGGGGGGCGAGACCACTCGGGTGGACGAGTTCTCTCGCCTCGGCAGGTGGGGTAACCCTGGCAAGCGGGACAACTTTTCTTCATATAAACGCTTTGGTTCGCCTAACCGGAACAACTTTCGGCGTGGCGAGTGCCGCGTAATGCCTAGATTTACGATTTGAAGCAAAAATTCGTATCAGCGGTTGTGTTTTCACTAGGACAATTTTACCTAGATAAAGTAGGAAAAGTCCAGAAATGCAGTGAAAACAGTTCGTCTCGAGTTTAGCGAGTTATAAATGCACGCTGAAAAAAGAAGCGATTATCTCGCCAATATGACCGGAAATTCACATAATAATAATAATAATAATAATAATAATAATAATAATAATAATAATAATAATAATAATAATAATAATAATAATAATAATAATGGCATTTCGGGCAGTATATCCACAGGGTGGCTCTTCGCCTGCCCGATGCTAACTAAATTTACAATTAAAAAGATATCTACATTGTGCGTAGTGACAGACGCCTGCAAAGAATTTGGCAATAGTATT
This sequence comes from Orbicella faveolata, assembly GCF_042242905.1. NCBI lineage: Eukaryota > Metazoa > Cnidaria > Anthozoa > Scleractinia > Merulinidae > Orbicella > Orbicella faveolata. Next base: position 2,137,442 of record NW_028301553.1, read on the forward strand.
TACCAAACGCTCGTATCGCGGTTCATTTTGCGAAACAGAACTTTAAGCGGCAGACTAGTTCAACAGTCCTTCTCAATTATTTCGGTTTGCCATTCCTACGGTCCCGCTAGATTCTCCAGTTCCTTGGCCAGGACACGGCGTCGCTCGACGTACAGAGCAAGTTCCTGCATTACAACATTTCGTCGCATCTTCCTCATTTCTGGGGACATTAACCGCATCCTCTGGATCCTCTCGATCTCCTGCGCATAAATATAGCTAGAATCAATACAAGAGAAGTCATTAAAAGCGCTTCCTCTCTCAGCTATTTTTGAAAGTTGCGCGGTCTTGTAACTTGAATCTTCTGAGTCAGCTGGTAAAATTCTTATTTCTCAGTTTTAATTTCCAGTGAAAACTGATGTCAGCAAATGTTGGTCTGTAAACAATCACCTAGAAAGAATGTTCAGCTAGTTAATAGGCCATAAAGTTGCCTCGGGGAGAGGGTTGTCTCGAGACCACATAAATGGAGTCTCAGAAGCCAGGATACAAAAACGCGTTTCAAAGCCGTATTACAAGAAAATCTGTTCACTATAAAAACCTACTACTGTGTAGGTTGTTTTGCACTAAAAGCTGAATAACATGAGCTGAAAAAATTTTGTGATGACGTGCTGTTTACTGCCCTCGTTTCACTCGGTTGCCTGTGTGACTGACAGCAGAGACGAAAGAATTCAACTTGCTAGCACTCAGGTGACTGACACTGGATCATGATCATCCTCGACGAAGTTTCTCGGAATTCAGTCTGCTGTGTCAGTAAATAACAAATAATTGGACTGAGCAAAACAACAAAGATGCTTTGTTGCGGCCAGAATCCGTTGTTCTGAGCATCAAAACAGGATTGTGATTAAGATCCTTCTGATTGGTTAAAATAAAGTAATATAACACCAGACTAGGCTCCTTTCGTCTTGAGTACACAAACATGCTTATTGAATTTCCTTTGTTTGTGCGCTCTGGGCCTCACTCCAAAGCTGGGTTTTACGAAAACGAAAGTCTTCTGATCAGGTATATTACATTACATGTACGTGTTCGACTGAGAGATCTCGTTGTTTTCTCGGCAAGGCTGGAAACCGAAAGCAAGATGGCTCGGAGAAATGTTTCCGATGCTACCTCGAAAAATCTCAAGCGCCAATTTCTTGAATGGTGTGGTCAGAAACAGAGCAAGACATTTTCTCTTCTTATCATAGGCAAAACTGGCGTCGGTAAATCAAGTCTTGTGAATGCTCTTGTTGGCACACAAGCGGCTAAGGAAGGGCCTGATAAAGGCCCCTGCACATACGAAGTTACTTCATACGATGTAGACATTGAAGGAGTGAAAATTCGCGTGTGGGATACTCCGGGGCTACGAGATGATGATGATGATGAAGGCGGCACAGGTAACGACGAAAAGTACCTCGCGAAAATGATAAGCAAAATAACAGAAGAGCTCGACCTTGTGATTTTCTGTCTCAAGATGAACGACACACGCTTTCTTCGCGACGACAAGGAAACATTCAGAATAGTGACGACACATTTTGGAGAGGAACTGTGGAAGAACGCTGTGATAGCTCTAACCTTTGCCAATACAGTCGGAGATCCAGCTGGGGGCGACAGAGAGTGGTACTTTTTGCAGGAGCTTGCACGATGGAAAACGGCGATACATTCATTCCTCAACGAAAAGCTCAAACTCGACCCTGAGCTGGTGCAATCCCTGCCAATAGTACCAACTGGATATCACCATCCACTCAGCGTCCTACCCAATGGTGGAAACTGGTTATCCAAGTTCTGGATCGCCTGCTACTACGCTGCAAGGAATTCCGCCGCTTTCAGCTTGTACCGAGCGAATAAGGCCCGACTAAGATTCCTTGGGAGCGAACTGAATGTGGCAGCTATCTTTGGTGGATCCGAAGTGGCTCCTATATCTCCTTTCGCGGATAACTACGTGATGCCTGCGATTGACTTGGACGAAGAACAACAAGAGTCGTTTTGGAGCAAGACATGGGAGGCGTTCAAGGAATATAGTTTAAGTGTTGGTGTAGTTTTGGGTGTGCTTAGCACCGTAGGCATTGCAATTTTAAAGGCCTCCGCCAAGTAACGAACAGAATAGGTATGCACGTTTAATGCAGCTGAGTTAAAAGTTATTAACTGGTGTCGCAGCATTCAGAGTTGTCTTTGTTACTTTTCTTCGCTTTGGTCTCCATGTGGTAGAAATAACATTTGCAATTTAAGTAACCACCAAAACTACGCCGAGGAAAACGTCGATTAAAAAATGAATTTATATTTTATCTTCGAATCTCGCGGTACTCCTAATTCATTAAATATGGAACACAGCGTTAAATTCGAAACAAAAAATGTAAGAAATTTTACGATGTTGTTTTGCAGAGGATGGTAAAGAAATGTACAAAGAGTACAGCCATTGTTCTGCTCATTAGTCCTTTTGTTTAGTGACATTCCCGTAAAGGCCTCCAGGCAAGTTGTACCATACATGGACACGCTTGACTACTTTGATCGTTTTTTGTTATAATAAACTAAAAGTGAAACACTCCCTCGAACTTTACGACAACCTTCAACAAAACTCAGTTGCTATCACATGTATTATCCATGTTTACTGGCATTATAAAACGGTATTGTGTCTTCAAAGAAACAGCTACGATATTCTTATATGTTAATTGAAAATGTAAAGTACTGATAACTAGTCAATTAAGTCCATCTTTTCTTGCACTTATTATTACCACCGCTAATACCTGTGTTGTAAGGAATGTCCTTGATGTAAATTCTTCACTTAGACATTTACTACTACGAAGTTTTGGAAGTTAATTATAAGGAACTCTTCTGTTCTGTTAAAGAAAAACAAAGCAAATACATATGTTTCTAGCTGGTTGAATCTCTATGCTGACTGTTTAGTGCTAAAGATGTACAAATAATATATTTGAAGTTTACGAGCCCGGTGATCTACAGCTGCCAAATTTAAACCCAGCTTCTGTACACGGAGCGACTATGGGTATTCCACCCTGGGATGCTAGTCCATTTTTTTAAGTTTGTTATCCGTTTATACACCTGAGTGAAGAGATGCAAAGCGAAAATCAAGTATATTGCCCATGAACACAATGACTCCAGCCAGCGATTGAGCTTCAGGATCCCACGCGCTCATTATTAGTACTATGTCTATGTCACTGCTTCTCCCACGGAGGTAAGAGTAGGAATCTGCAATCTTTCATTATCAAATCCAAGTGTTCTTGTAGCTTCATTAAACGGCGAATATGGGCAGCAGGTACTCTTGTTACAAAATGCACCAGTCCCTTTTCAGGCCTTGATTGCATGTACAAACTTGTAGGTTCAAGAAAATGAATACTCTTACTGTACTTCTACGTAACGTTAATTTGGCCACCAGCCTTTGTCCCTGCTGTGACACTTTAAAGCCACTGTACAGGCAGTAGGACAAACTGTTCACTGTTGAATACAAAAATCGTGTGCTTTGCTCATTCAACTGCTAAATGTACATATTCCAATTTAATTATTTTTGATCTGTACTGTGTAGACATTTATAGTGAAAGCTGAATAACAAGACCGGAAGAAAATTTCGAGGTGTGATGTCAACTGCTCTTGTTAAATTTGACTCGTTGCTGATGCTATTGACAGTGGAGACGAGAGAATTCAACTTGATGGCACTCAGGTGACCGACACTTGATGATGATTACCCTCACGACAAAGGTTCTCGGAATTCAGTTAGCTGTATCAGTAAATAACATATAATCCACAATTTGTATCATTTCTGAGAAATGAATAAAGGAAGTTAAACTGGGCAAAATAACAAAGATGCTTTTTTGTGATCGTGATTCCGTTGTCTCAGCAACGTGCCCTCTACGTGCCTGTGCCCTCTACGCCTCGCTCAAAAGGTGGAATTTATGAAAAGGAAAGTAACCTATTCAGGTATATTAAATTACATATAGGCGTTCGAGTGAGCGATCGACGTTGTTTACTCGGCAAGACTCGAAAATGAAAGCAACATGGCTCTCAGGAAACCTTCCGATGCTACATTTGAAGCTAAACATCACTTCTTCGAATGGTGTCGTCAGAACAACAAAACGAAGTTTTCTCTTCTCATCACAGGTAAAACTGGCGTCGGTAAATCAAGTCTTGTGAATGCTCTCGTTGGCAAACCAGTGGCTGGACAAAGGTTTCAGACAGCTGACAAAGTTATTCCCTACGATGTGGAACACTTAGAAGGTGTGAAAGTTGACGTGTGGGATTCTCCGGGGCTAATAGATGACAATGATGATGACGAAGGTGGCGCAGGTAAAGAAAAAGAGTACCTGGCGAAAATAGAAAGCGAAATAACAGAAGAGCTCGATGTGGTGATCCTCTGTCTCAAAATGGACGACAAGCGCTTTCATCGCGACGACAAGGACACATTCAAAATATTGACAGAAACGTTTGGAAAGAAACTGTGGAAGAACGCTGTGATAGCTCTAACTTTTGCCAATAAAGTCGAAGATCCAGCTGGGGGCAACAGAGAGGACTACTTTGAACACGACCTAGCAAACTGGCGAGAGGCGATACATACATTCCTCAGCAACACGCTCAAACTCGACCCTGAGCTGGTGCAATCCTTGCCATTAGTACCAACTGGATATTACCGACCAGTCTCCGTCCTACCCAATCGTATAAACTGGTTATCAGACTTCTGGAAAGCGTGCAACAATGTTGCAGGGAATTCCGCTCCTTTCAGATTGACCCGACTCAAAAAGGACGAAGAGCAACCAGATTCGTTTTGGAAGAAGACATGGGGGACGTTTAAGGAGTATTTTTGTGCTTTTTTTTCGCAAGTTTACTGGAAGATTCGTGCTTTTGTTTCGCAAGTTTACAGGACGATTCGCGACGTGATCAACACAATTTTTAACGGCTAAGTTAAAAGTAATTCACTTGTATCGCAGCAGGTAGTATTGTATATTTTAAGATACATATTTTTGATTATCTCCCTATTACTACCCTTGAACGAGTCTAGGAAAAAGCTTCCAGGCAAACAGTTCCAGCGTGATTGATATTATAAACTAAAAGAAACATTCCCTTCTTTGTACTCCCTAGTGATACTATATAACGAGTCTAGAAAAAGGCCTCCAGGCATGCCGTTCCAGACTCGACTCGCTTGACTACTTTGATTGTTTTTGGTTAGACTAAACTAAAAGAGAAACATTCCCTCAAACTATAAAGACAACCAAGAACAAAACTCAGTTGCTCTAACATGTATTATCCATCGTCTACTGGCATTAGAAAGGAGTAGAATATCCCGAAGAGAAACAGCTGCGTGACCATACGATATTTTTAGACGTAAATATAAAATGTACAGGACAGAGAATTGCTAAGCTAAAGTTTGTTACAATGATTCTACTTTTAATTAGTACTGCTAATTATTGTGTTGTAAGTAATGTCCTTGGTAGAACAACACGTCAACATTTCCTACCATGACTGTTTTAAAGTTTATAAGGAACTTTCCTGTTATGCTACATACTTTGATTGAGAGTAATTTTGCTCTCTTTTTCTGTTTATTTACTTCGTATACATGTACATTCAAGAAGAAAAAGGCGAATTCCAATGTTTCTAGCCGGTTTAATCTTTACGTTGTGTTATTCTTTCGTTACGAATATCTGTGCGTACACCAGATGTCAATGTTGCACTGGCATGCCAAGGAGCTTATGCTCATTTGCTTTGATGTTTCCACTTCTAAAGAACAAATTTCCGTTTCGATACGAATTCTGTTATCAGAAAAAAACAAACGAAGTTTTCTCTTCTCATCACGGGCAAATCTGGCGTCGGTAAATCAAGTCTTGTGAATTCTCTTGTTGGCAAACAAGTAGCTGAGGAAGGGGGCAAAAAAAGCCCCTGCACATACGAAGTTACTTCATACAGTGTAGCCATTGAACGTGTGGACATTCGCGTCTGGGATTCTCCGGGGCTATAAGATGATACAGGTAAAGACGAAGAGTACCTGGCGGAAATAGAACGCAAAGTAACAGAGGAGCTCGACCTTGTGATTTTCTGTGTCAACATGGACGACACGCGATTAAATCGCGACAAGGAGACATTCAAAATATTGGCAAAACAGTTTGGAAAGGATCTTTGGAAGAACGCTGTGATGGCTCTAACCTTTGCTAATAAAGTCGAAGATCAAGATGGGGGCGACAGAAAAGCCTACTTTATGCAGGAGCTTGCAAATTGGCGAGAGGCGATACATTCATTCCTCAACGACACGCTCAAACTCGACCCTAAGCTGGTGCAATCCCTGCCATTAGTACCAACTGGATATTATTGAAAGGTCTCTGTCCTACCCAATGGTGGAGAGTGGCTATCCGACTTTTGGATCGCCTGCTACAGCGCTGCAAAAAGTTCCGCAGCTTTCAACTTGTATCGAGCGAACAAGGCCCGAGTAACATTTCCTGGGAGTGGAAAGGTGGCTGCTATCTGTGATGGATCCGAAGTGGCTCATACATCTCCGGACGCTGATGACTCCGTGATATACCCGAGATTGACTTAGACGAAGAGCAACAAGAGTCGTTTTGGAAGACGACATGGGAGTGGTTCAAGGAACATTGTTTAAGTGCTGGTGCAGGTTTGAGTGCGCTTAGCACCGGGTTCGCAATTCTTAAGATACTTATGAAGGAATACATAGCTAATACATGTAGGTACGTACACTTATTACAGCTGAGTTAAAAGTAATTCACTGGTGTCGCAGCAGTTATTGTTGTCTGTTTGATGAGAAATCTTTGTAACTCTTTTACTTCTCTTTCTTTGTTTGTATTACAATATGTTTTCTAAGAATATCGAGGCTGAGATTTTGAAAAGAATATAATCCTGTGTGTTGAAAAGTCACAAGTGCAAAACAATTATATGTTTTAACTAAACCGTACAAAATTTTTCCTTTCTCTAAACGGCAAAACTAGGTAAATAGCAACAAAAATAGCACTAGCCGTGTGGTCGATACTAATAACATGTCTGCGAGAGGTTACGTGTGTTTTAATGGCTGCAGGCCGGCTCCAGATTTACTTTAACACCATCCAGACACCAAATACATTCGAAAACAGGAACGTCAAACGCTATTACCTAAGAATATTCACAAAGAATGTTTTCAGCCTAAAACCGGCAGAAAAATAAAAATATTCAGCCTCAGCCGGAAAAAGCAATATTCTTATAAAAAAGAGTGTATGTTAGAAATAACATTGATATCCCTGAACGGGTCCAGAAAAACGCCTCCAGGTATGCTGTTCCAGACTGGACTTGCTTGACTACTTTGATTGTTTTTTGTTATAATAAAATAAAAGTGAAACATTCCCTCGAAATATAACAACAACCTTACACAAAACTCAGTTGCTATCACATGTATTATCCATTGTTTACTGGCATTAGAAAAGAGTAGAACATCTTCAAAGAAACAGCTGCAAAACCCTGCGATATTTTAAATTTAAAGTTTTTAAAGTTTTAATTGTACTCATTGTTTAGTACTTGCAATTCTACCTCAGATTCTTGTATTGTAAGGAATGCCATTGATAGTACACACAAAGGAACGTTTTTGTTATGTTACATTTATAGAGCGTCCTGTAGCCATGCAAATTTATTGGAACAAAAGAAACTGTTTACATAAGAAAAGAGTTCAACTCCCACAGGATTGGTTTGGTACAACAACATGGCCGCTGTATCATTGTTTTGGCACAGCAATATGGCTGCCGTGACGTCATGTGAAAATGCTCTATAGAGGATATTACATGGCGGCGCGAAGATATGCATTTTATTTTCGAGTGAAAACATTATTTAACGAGCAATCCCAAACCACCAGGTAATTTTCTTTTTATGATATAGAAAACTGGTTGTTTACACAAACAACCGTAAAAATGCGGGCAATGACGTCATTAGTATCTTCTCTAGTGAGGATATGGAAAATACGCCCCTCGGGTCCCGGATGTAGTTTCGTAGTTTTTCAGTAAACTGACACTCGCGTCTATAATTCTGACAAATACTCTTACAGTAGAGATTAGTTTTGTTCTCCTCTTTTGAATATAAAATAAAGAAGACCGTAGCAAATGTAAATGTTTTTAGATGACTGAATCTCTATTTTTATTGTAATCAGGTTATTTGACCAGCAAATCAACATGATCTAGAAACGCGAGAAGACGACACCATTAAACCCCCAAAGCATTCGCATCACAGCATCATGTCATTCTTGCTTTTTATGTTGTTTGTTAACTTTCTTTGCAGCGCACTGAGGCTTCCCCAACCATTGAGCCAAAAAGGCAATATTCTAACTCTTTACAAGTGTTACATTATTTCCTTACATAGTGCCTTCAAAGGGACTGGGAGAATCCTTTTGAAAATTGGAGGTAAACAGCTAAAACGAATGTACTTCTGAGAGCCAGGAACTCTTCAGACCAGAATACATGTTTTTCTTCAGTTTCAAATTCCCTTTGTCAAAATCTCTTAAGGTCTGTAAATGCTACTTCAGAACAGTTTTAGTCAGAAATCAAGCTGTGGATATTTTCGGGATGGAAATCAGCATTGAATTAGTGCCCAACGTTCTAACCAATCAAATCAAGTGCATTATCGTAAGAGCCACCTCTAGCTCATGCCACGCCCCACCTGCTTAAAAGGACCTTTACTGAAATGTTCTGGGAACGAGAATGCACAAGACATTGGGGCTTCTACAAGTCAATGACACAATTACATGTTCCATACCTGTTAATGCCTTGTTTCCATGTCGCTTTTGGTGAGCTCTCAAGTTTGCAGCAGTTGTGTATGTTTTATTGCAGCCATTTACGTCACATTTGAATGGCTTTTGACCAGTGTGTTTACACATGTGAACATTGAGACTACTTCCAGCTGTAAAAGCCTTGTTGCACCCTTCAAATAAAACACATATACTCATTCAGACTAAATAAAATTACAGGTCTCCCACAAAAAACAATAGAAATCAAGGAGACTCATAATACTGGGGTAGACACAGTATTTTAGAGAAGGGGTTCAACATACGAACTGCCAAAGGCCGTCCCCTGTAGGGGGTCTGGGACATTTTTCTGCCAGAAAATTTTGAAAATTGAGGTCCTGGGAAATCTGATTCCTGACATTCTGGGGCCAAGTTGAGTGTTATGTCCCAATTTTTTTCACAGTTTAGGAGTTTGACCGAACCTCCTGAACCCACCTAGATCTGCCCCAGAAATACATGTACTACATCTCTGGTCAGCTAAAAGTGTTGAGAAAATGATTTTTGGATGAGGTAGCTGACTAGAGAAGTACATATCAAGACTTCTGACTTAACCACTTTGGACTTTTAAATTTTTGGGTGGTCTGGTCTGTACAATGCTGTTAGTAAATTAGTAAATCCCTGTAATTTAGACTGTAAATGTGAAAAATTTCCTACCCTCAACTGGACAAACATAAGGTTTTTCTCCTGTGTGAACAAGCTTGTGAGTCTTTAGATGACTTGACCTGGTGAAGGATTTACAGCAGCCTTCATAATTGCACACAAACGGCCTTTCGCCAGTGTGTTTCCGCATGTGTCTCTTCAGTTTGTAAGCACTTGTGAATGACCAACCACACCCCTATGATAAAAAAGACAAAATATCAGCAACATCAGCCTTAGCTGGTTTTTATGTGGGTCCCCTTTTCTAGTCAAATTGGAATTTGGAGATGTTGGATTTGTGGAGGGAGCAAAACTGGCTACCCCAGGAAAACCCTTGGAGCAAGGCGAGAACCAACAGCAAATTCAACCCACATATGTCAACGGGCCAAAATCAAACCTGGGCCACATTGGTGAGAAGCGAGCACTCTCACCACTGCACCATCCCTTCTCCCCAGATGCATTAATTCCAACAAGGATTCAAGCAGAGCTGATCAATAAAGAAATACAGTGGATTTTACAATCGCTATTCAAATCTGACACAAGTCATTACAGAATGATGTTCTTCATCTCACAAGCATCCATGTACATGTAGGACAAGGATGAAATCTTTGACTCTCTGATGGGATTGGATTTGGAGAGCAGGGATACATGGCACAGTGGTGAGACAGCCCACCTCCCACCAATGTGGCCTGAGTTTGATTCTGGCCCAGTACCACATGTGGGTTAAGTTTGTTGTTGGTTCTTGCCTTGCTCCAAGGCTTTTCCTCTGGGTTCTCTGGTTTTCCTCGCTCCACAAAAACCAACACTCCAAATTCCAATTCAACCAGGATAGAGGACCTGCATGAAAACCAGCTAAACCTTCCTCTTAAATCATAAATAAATGTGGTTTATTTTTCTTTACAATTATTATATTGATTTGGGTTTGAATCCTTTAAAGAATTTTCAGCTAAGATCTTTTCTTCGCCTGGTGCCCATGAACTGTGGTTGCATCTTTCTCAAAAGCTGATCACCCTCTTGAGTCTTGGAAATGAAAATACTGGGGAAACCTGCTACATGTAGACTGATCTCGCAGAATCAAGTATTTACTAATAGTGAGACAAAAGACTCAATGTACTTTTATAGAGATGGAAAGTTACAGTAGTACTAGCTAACTTGCCAATTTCAATCTTTAATGTCAAGTACAAATTGAACAATTTTTTTTGTGCACATCTCAAGCCACTCCAACTCAACTCAACTTCTTTAATTTATTGTGCACTATTTACAGTGTTTACATCAGTTAGTATTATGGTACATGTAAAATAATAACTAAAGAGAATTATTTGTAACATCTGATTAGGGAAAAGACTAAAAATATATGTGCCTGGTAACAAGAGAAGCCATTGGCTTTTGAGCTGGTTACCATCATGTTGAGCTAAATGCATTAGTATTAAAAGTACATTACAGAAAAATAAATGTCATCCTCCTGGTAGCCAGTAAAATCAAAATCCTGTTACTACAATGTACAGCTGTACATATAATTAGCTGCAATAACAAACATTGAGCAAAAAAAGGTAAGAACTGTTTTGTACCACACCTCAATTTCACAATGAAATGGTCGCTCCCCTGTGTGAGATCTTAGATGTAACTTTAACTTGGATGCTTTGGTAAATCGCTTCTCACATCCATCAACAGGACATGCATGAGGTTTTTCACTGCTGTGAGTCCGAATGTGAGATGTCAAAGTTCCAGGAGCAGAGAACACTTTGCCGCACCCCTCTATCTCGCATTTGTATGCTTTCCGGTCAGCCTGATGTCTCCTCTCATGTACTTTTAACTTGTGTGCGGTGGGGAAAGTTTTGCCACAGCCTTCGTATCTGCAAATGTGGGTGTCTGCCCGGTAGTGTGCATTGAAATGTGTTTTTAAGTTGTAAGCAGTGGTAAAGCATTTGCCACATCCTTCATGAGTGCACTATCAAAATGAAAGTCACACAACGTGGCTGTCGTCAGCTTGTTTGATACCGAATATGCAAACATGTATTCTAAATCACTAACTTTCACTAATGTGCAACTTAAAGCAGTAATTTTTGGCAATGTGAAACCCAAAGTAGTAAAGATCTGTTTGGATAGACTACAAAATACTACAAATTTGCAAAACAAAAATCTAAAACACTAGTGATACCCTGGAGAAATGTCAAGTGTTACAACACAAACTGGGTATAGATGAAACCGGAGGCAAAACGCTAGGCACACACACAATGCTTTTATCATGTACATGTAGTAGCACATACAGCTTTCTCTACTTCATAGGCTTTATTGAGTGACAACAGTAAATGCAAGTAGCATAACTCACCAGGTAAGGTTTTTCTCCAGTATGACCCCTGGCATGTCTCTTTAATTTATAGGCTGTAGTAAATGCCCACTCACACCCTTCATGTGGACACTGAAATGACATAAGTCTTTCAATTCCAATTTCTCACTTAGAATACATAAAACTTGATTGTGTGGTGTTAAATAAAAATAACATTATCAATGACATAATACCATAGAGACACTGGACTTGATTGTACCAACACCTCTGAGCAAATTTGGTTTTTCTTTTTTTTTTAAACAACAACAACAAAAAAAATTGAAAATGCAAAGACCAAAAGGGATTGCACAAACGGCAAAGTATCCCACGCGAGGCACAGCCCTAAATCTAAAAAGAAGAAGAAGAGGAAAAAAAATAATAAAAAGATCTAAAATTTAATAGAATTAAGTTTAGGAGTAAAACAAAAATTAAACAGACAAAAAATCAATGTCCTAACTCTCAATCGTCCTCAAAGCAATGCCTCAAATATGAGTAAAGGAAGTGAGTCATAATGGCAAACACTTTCCAAACACTTGGTAAAGTAAGGTAAATTTTCTTGAAAAAAAAAAAAGAGAGAGAGAGAGAAAGATTGGATCTCATGGAATGACTTTGCTCCAGGGAATCAGTAGCTCACATAACATACCTTGTAAGGTCTCTCTCCCGTGTGTGTCAGCATGTGCAGCTTCAGTTTGTAGGCTTTTGAACATACTTTATTGCAATCAGGGTGAGGACACACATGGCCTTTTCCATCTGCACACTCTTCATCCCCCTATGAGCGAAGAACAAAACAATCAGTATCTGTGAGTAAAAATGCTTTGTGGTCTTATTATACACTGGGTAGGATATTTGCTTAATAGACACTTCTTCACCTCCTGGACAGTCATGGGTGTTCATGGTTTACTCAAAACGCCAGTACTATGCAAAACCTAATTTTTGTCAAACTACTACATTTCAAGCTTCTCATTTCAATTAGATTGTCAAGTTATGGAATTTACTTTGTGCAGTTGCTCCCTTCTGCTGTTTTTCTAGTGTACCTGGTTTTCAGTAAGGGACTGTTCCTGCACATGCCATAGAAACTAATTTTTTTCTTATAGTTTTAATATTATTGTAAATGGCTTTTTATTACTATTTTTAATACTACATGCCTCGTAAATAGCTTATGTTTATATATATAATATATAATTCTTGGAAGCGCCTTGCATGGGTACATGTACTCTTGTCCCATTCGCGCTTTCCCTTTTGGGAATATTATTATATTCTCTTTCTTCTTTTTTTGTATTTCGTTTTGTTTGTTTGTTTGTTGTTGTTTTTTTTTCACTACATTCCTAATTAAAAGTTTTACTAAATTGCAAGTTTTTAGAAGCCCCACATTTTTAAACTTTTTAGTGGAACTATTACATGTATGTCACTTTCTGGTTACCAGGACTACTAGAAATGATTAAAAATTGCTGTAACATGTAGTGCTCATTAGGTAGGTATCATACATTGTAATTATTGTTCTTTTAGTAAAGACAGTTAGTTTTAAATAGTTTGAAACTGTGACTGGACTAGGTAAGGCCTTTATTTAAACCAGCTTTAGCTAAATTGGACCTGCGTGTATAACTATAACATGTAAATAAAAGTTTTTAAACCTGGTCTCCCTGTGGAATCTCATCCATGTCTATACATGCACCACCCTCCTGTGTCATGTTTATGTGAATTGCTTGATTAGCAGTGACGCCAGGAACAAGCATACCACTTAGCAAAACTTGTTGCTGCTCGGTCAAAATGACATTCCTGCCAAAGTCTGATGATGAAGTTAACACATCCAGTGCAGCACTCCCATCTGCCTGATTGAGCACAGAACTGGTCGTAACAACTTGATACTGTGTTTCATTATCTTCTGCATCACCTTCTGTTAATATTGCAGGAACTTGTGTAGAAAAGGTAGTGACATCAGTGGTAAGGATTCCGTTTGTAACTAGGGAAATGGCCTGGTTATGGCCCGGGTAAACCTGGATGGTTATTTCCCTCATATTTTTACCCTGTTCCTCTAGTAATGCAGCATTGGTTATATGATTCTCACAGCCTTGTGGATCTGAGTTTATTTCTTGTGCCTTGTTTGCAGACATTTCATGAGATCCTTTGTTCATATTGGAATTTTCAACTGCAACACAGCAAAAAATGAAAATTAAAAATGTAAAATCAAACAGCCATGTTAATCACTTCTACTTTGGTGGCCTCATGGTTAATGCAGTTGACTCCAGATCAAGTGGTCTGGGTTCGAGCCCTAACCGGGGACATTTTGTTGTGTTCTTAGGCAAAATACATTTACTCTCACAGTCTCTCTCTCCACCCAGGTGTACAAATGAGTAGTGGCAAATTTAATGCTGGGGGCAACCCTGTGAAGAACTAGCATCCCATCCAGGAGGGAGTAGAATACTCCTAGTCTCTTCATGCTACAGAAACTGGGATAACCTCATGCCTGATGAGCCACTTAGCTTGTATGCAGACTTTATCACACCCCCCATTTACTTCACATGCATACCCCTTGCTTACTTGATGAAGCAGGAGTTTCCCGTGCGTCAGGTTGCTGATGGTCACTTTGCAATGCTGATGACGAGCATTGAACCAGATCAGGATCATTAGGTGAGTGTAAAGGATCCAGTTCCAATGGAACAACTCTGTCATCGACATTGATCAGATTGAAATCTGGCTTGATTCTTTCATGTATCTGTCCTCTTTCTAAGTGACTCACTTCACCTGTAATAAAGGACAAAGCTGTTACAAAGGAAATCTCCAAAATTATACAAGACTAAGTGATCCAAAAAGGATCAACTTGGATGTATGTTCTTATTTCACAACAGAATTTCAAAGGGCAATTCACTTTTGAAGTATTTTTCAGTCAAGAAAACTATTAAATAAGTTTAATAAACTCTATTATCTTATGACCCCTACCACCTTGCAAGCTATTAAATATACTTGGACAACCATTAGAAAAAAGGTCCTGTATGGAGGTCGTATGAGTTGAAGTAATAGGGTCTGAAAAATTAAATGCATATGACCCTACAAGAAAATCCGTATGTCCCCACTAGAAATGCCATGAGCATGCCCTCGTTTCACAAAAAAAGTGGTTACCATGATATGTTAAAATGGTTACTGACTAAACGAGGTTAGTCGGAACAGGAAAATACTTGGCTCTCAGTCAGGACTCATGGACTTCACTATGCTTGGTCCATACTTCTTGACCTTGAATCAAATAATACCCAGCCCACTCAGTCAATAAGTAACTATTCTCCCTTGTTTTGAATTCACATTCTGTAGTTTGCTGGGGTCGACAAAACCTGGATCGGATCAGACCGGATCACGGATCGGATCACGGACCGGATCACGGATCGGATCACGGACCGGATCACGGACCGGATCACAGTGTGATATTCCTTTATTTTTTTATAATATCAAGCCAACTGGGAGCTGGTCACAGATGAATTTTTTTCAGGCTGTTGGGTTTTGATTGCGATGATCAATCATGTCTTCATATCTTTCTCCGCAGTTCAGATAAATGATATTTCGTATATTCGCTTGCATCAAGGGTAAACTGTCATAAAACGAGTCACAATGATAATAATAGCACGAACGTATGAATCGAAACACAAAAACTAAAAACACTAAAAAATTAAACACCTGATGATTTCAAACAATTTCTGTTTCTGAGACAAGTCTATACTTCTACAAGATATGAGTTTGGAATACGATATTTCGTACTGGAATAAAATGAAACAGACCATTTGTATTTCAAGGAAATATAGCTGTTTTACAAAAAAATATAGGAGTAACATCGATAGTGTGAACGATAACGCAACCCGAGAATAAACAACATTTTAGGAGTTACGTCACGATTTTTAAAGTCATTTTTAGGGTCGTAAAGAGTTGCCTTTATATGGAATAAAACCTTAAAATGATCGTGTTCTAGGATAGAAAGCACTTAAGAGGCAAGACCAAATCAAAACGGAATGAGGATCGTTAAGGATGGCAAAGATTAACGAGGACTGCAAATAACGAACTTGAAAAACTGGGCTAGTTTTTTCAAGATGCGCAAATCGTAACGTAGCTCCTTTAAAGCAAGTCATGTCCTTAAGCTTTCGTACGTAAGCTTTCTCATTAACTGTAACGCTAACTGTAACGCTCACATCTGACACGAAAAAGTAGCTGAGAATTAGCTATGGCTCCTGCTACTGGTACTAACAACAATTTCAAAAACGAGAATGGGAGGTTCACGCAAGCTTCAAGCCAACTAACGTTCAAATATAACTACATCTGCCTGTTCATTACAATTTAAATTCGTCGTAAATTAGGCGCTTATGTGGCTTTTTAAATGACCTCTTGTCATTCTCTGTAATTAACATGTCATTGCGTCAAATTCGGGATTCTTATTTTTATTTAACATAATTTAGTTTTCACTTTTATTTTTTATTTATTATTATCTTATAAAAGATTTGATTTTTTTTCTTTAAAATGTTTTTTTTCTGTGATCCGATCTGTGATCCGATCCACGATCCGATCCGTGATCCGATCCGCGATCCGATCCGCGATCTGATCCGTGATCTGATCCGTGATCCGGTCCGTGATCCGATCCGTGATCCGGTCCGGTCCGATCCAGGTTTTGTCGACGCCGGTTTGCTGCACCTTTTGAAAGATATCAAAACAAAATACAGTCACATGTACCTTCTTCGCTATGAAAGGAATCAACATCTTTATCTCCAATTTCCCCATACACAGAGCGTGGGAATGTCATCTCCATTTCCTCTTCGTGGTGCATGGCACTGTTATGTTGGAAATGGGAAGAAATTTGTTCCTCTATATTGCCATCCACAATAAAGCAATCTTGATCTGAACTAGTCTGGCCTGACTCACAAAACCCTGCAGACACACTCTGCAGGAAGTTTTTATTGTTTGTTGAACCTGCACAAGTTGTTGGAATGGCAAGCTCATTTTCAAGTACATTAGAGGATGCTGTTTCCACACCATGTGATGAATGGAGTGGGTGGTTTTTGTCGTCATCAAGCTCAAGCATTTCCTTGCTTTTTTGGAATCCATAGTTGGCATCTTTTTAAGAGAAAGAAAGAATTTTACTGAAGTTATTTACATGTATCTTTGGATTCCCATGAGAGTGAAAACATGGAATGAAATGTAATGTTTGTATAGGAATCCAAATGCCACATAATTTTGGCACAATCTTAATTTTTAAATCTGTTAAAAGTTTGTGAACTCAAGATACGTTTGTAATGTCTCTGGTGATATGTTTTACTGATCAAACTTGAGAGCTCAATGTTTTAGAAGAATTCAAATTATGGCATTTTAGTTTTCCATGGAGAATCATGTGCACATCTGTGGTTGTGGGTCGATCAATACCCTCAATTGACCTTCAAGCAACATTCAATCAATCTCTCGCTCAACACTTGATCAACAACTCGATCAATACTCAGTCGACACTCTATCAGCATGTCGATTGACACCTGATTGACACTGGATCGAGTGTTGGTTGATATACACCTGAGTGTCGACTGACTCATATGTATCAATCAACTCACGACCAACTTTTGACTGAGATGTTGATCAAGTTTTGATTAAGGGTATTAATCAACACTGGACCGTGGATGCCGTTAGTACACATGATCCCATGATATGTGTATGTCTATTTCCCAGGCATGACCCATACCACAGGTAATTGCTGCCACCTCTTGTGCCTTTTAGTGTGAGTCCAATGGCTGTAGGCTAAAAACTTTGATCGCATGTCAATTCACACCTCTGGACCAATTTCTCCTGCGAGTGCCAGCGGATTTATGAAGATGACCCAAACATTCGTATCTGGAGATGTCAAGTAAGATCTCTGAGGGAGTTTGGAAGAAATTTACAAGTCCTTGAGTCCCAATATGTGTTTTACCAAAACTTAAATGCAAAGTCACCAGTATTTTACCCTTGAAAATCAGAGAATAGGCCCTTTTTTTATTTATCAAAATTAGGCTTGGGGGAGCAAAACAAAGGAAATTAATTATTCATCCTTCAACCTTGATGCTGACTTTCTTAAAATGTTTCACTCCCCCAAGCCTAGGAACCACATCAGAATTTTAAGTTACTGAACAGTATCAAAACTGGCCTATTGGAAGAAGTGTACCATCATTTACATGTGGCAAATGTGAATGAAGAGTGCAGGGGGAGGGGGGGTGGGCATGTGTGTGGGCAACTCACAAGATGGTTTCAGCTTTACTTGTAACTGGAAGAGAAAGTGGTACAATCACAACATTAAGTGATGCAAAACTAAAGAATTGCAAACACTCATTTTTAGCAGCTTTATGGTGTAAGTATTGTATTCTGTTTTGTTTATGTTCTCGAAGATATTATCTGATTTTAGCTACCTAAAATTCGAGAATAAATAAAGTATTTGTATGTACGTATCTATGCACGCACGCATGCATGCATGTACTCATGGAGAGGGACATGCAGGGTAAGACTTTGTGGTGTTGCAACAGCTGACTACTTTTCTAATGCAGTTATGCAGTGAATAAAATCCCACCTTGCGGTGTTGCAGTGATCTCAAACCCTACGGTATGCAATGTTTGTATTTTTCATACAATGGTGTTCAGTGAAATAAAATTATTTGAGGTGCTATGGCTTCTCGTTTGACCTTTCTCAGACCTAAATTTAGCTTGAAAACTTTGCCAATTCATGCTAATTTACAGCTGTATATTTAACAAACCAACAAATAAAGACTAACACAGGCTAGTTAATCTCTGATATTTTCCAGCTGCCAATCCAAAGCTGTTTTCAACCTTTATAGGGAATTCAGCAGCATCGACATGTAGGCAATGAGAGGTGTTGTGATGTTACTAATTTGTGGAAAATTGTTGAGGTATAAAAGTATTATAACAAGTGTAGACATTCAAATCATGGGCTAAATAATATGTTGCGGCTGCAGTAATGCGGTGTTCGATAATTTTTTTGCAGTGTTGCAGTGTTCAGGGCACCCAGATGAACTTCTCATGTGAAATCCGCTCTCGAAGTCAGTGTATGACATTTGCAAACTGCTGACTACAGATGATCTTCGTCATCTACAAGTTACTACGATTATCAGTTGAGTAAGGCGGGACGAAAGTTTGGTCACCAAGTTTTAACGTAAAATCGTGTTGTTGTCACGGGCAACTTACCTCGTTTCCGTTGGTAACAATATCAACAGCCGTTGGTCGCCTGTCGCGTCACCTACAATTTCGCGTGCTTTGCTGTCAATTTACGTCAAAGGCCGACAAATTGCCAATGGATACGGAGCCAGTTGCTCGTGACAACAACACGATTTTTACGTTAAAACTTGGTGACCAAACTTTCGTCCGCCTTACTCAACTGATAATCGTAGTAATATCTGTATAATTTTTTCTTGACATGCTTGACCTGCTGTCAAAAAAATCTTAGACCTCTGTGAAGTCTTCCTTTTTATTTGTGAGACCTTTAATTCAGCTGTTTAGTTGCAGTTGAAAAGTCAATGAACGCTTACATGTAAGCTTAATTAATAGAAGTTAAGTTTAAGATCACTGAAGCTGCATAGTTGAGGTTAACTATGCAACTCTTTCGTATAAACTTTTTAGTGTGTTACAAACAAGGCGCATGAAATAACGAGAGAATAGGAAAGTGTTTCCTAGTTGCCCTACAACATGGCGTACTGAAAACTGAAACCTTTCCACCTAAAATGGAGACTGGGAAAGGAGAGCAACTTCTAAACTTGAAAGTCACTTGAAACAGCGTTGAACTTTCTTTGAATAAACAAGTACAGCGTTCTTTTTCCCGCGCAAATTTCGTTGTCGTCAGAGTGATACAGACACAACAAGACAATGAGTCGACATAAACAGAACAAATTTTTAGCAGTACATACATACAACTAAAACTACAAGTATTAACAATCCTTTTAAGACCAAACAGACTACACACTATGTCCTACCGTTCGAATTTTGAGAGATATCTTGGTCACATGCCCCTGTTTCTTGGTCAGGGAGCCCCTTCGAAAGTGATGGCCCCTGCGTATCCATAATGGCGCTCCCCGCACTGCTGCCAACAAGAAACCAAGATGGCGCATTTGGTTCGAGCGATTGCGCAATGTTCACTATATCCCATGGGGGTGGAGTAGGGCGAATCATTTTCCGTATTCTTGCAGAAGTTCATCTTTTTATTGAGGCTACAAACTTTCTTGACTTAAATTTTTGCAAGATAAAGCGAAAATTTGAGAAGGATAAAAAAAGCTACAATATATTTTTTCGCGGACATTTCTCGAGTTATGCGCGCGAGACTGGCGCGCGATAGATACCCAGACTTCTTTTACTTGCGACCAACCAAGAGGAACGGCTGCTCAGCATATTTTTATGTACCTATCTTTTGTGGCTGAAAACTGGGGCAATTGGGGCAATTTCTCATCGTATTTCACTATTTTCTCCGAGGACTAGCGATGTCTAACGTGATAGACGATGGAAAAGGTGATACAGATCCCTGCCCACTCCAATACTTTGATTTCAAAATGGTGGATCACAAGACAATGTGTCCATTTTATACCTCTTTGCTGACACGCTCGCCTGAGCAAGGGGTAACCCCTGAGGATCTTCACCTGTTACAGAGCGACCTGGAAACTCTCCTAGCCGGCGCTAATCGGCGAATACGGCAAATAGATTCTGAGACAAAACTGTTGGTTGACTGGGCAGAAAAAAAAGACAAGAAAAGCGTTCGACAGCGCGAGTTAGAAATTTTGAATTCCCTCCAGTCTTTGAAACGTAGTCGACCTGTAACAGAAGAAAAGGGAGCAAAACGGCAAAAATTGGAGGAGTCCAGAAGTACAAGTCCAGCTAGTCAGCCTGTAGGAAGACCGAAAAGTAAACAGTCGGCATCTTCTGAAGGGAGCCAAGAAGAAGAGACTTTTCCTGCCAGCGTTAAAGCTAAAAGTGATGCTCCTAACCGCTTTTGGACAGCTGTTGAACCTTACTGCGCTGACATAACAGTTGAAGATCAGAAATTCCTTGAAGAATCCTTGAAACTTCCGGATGATGATCAAGAGTATTATAAAATACCACCTTTAGGGAGACATTATGGAGAAAAATGGGCACAAGAAGATCTGCTTGAAGAACAAGAGGAGGGTTCCAGAATGCAGGAAAAAAAGTTACGTGGGACTTTAACTAATACAACTAGTGACAATAACAATAAAGCAAGTGAAGAAAAATCTTTACTTAAAAAGGCAGATTCTACTGGACTAGGAGAAGAAGATCTGTGTCCATTTGGTAGTCTTACTCAAAGATTAGTTTCAGCTTTGATTGAAGAAAACATAATTGCACCCATTCCTGAGCAGAGCTCTGGATCTGGCAGCTCTGACAGTGCAACCACGAGGAGTGGTAATAACCCCCCGCGCACCCCCACAAAGGCACCTCATGTACCTCATACTCGCACTTTAGAGGCACGGATTAGAGAGGAGCTGATATTCCAAGGATTGTTAGATGCTGATGATCAAGCAGATGAGGAAGTTGATGATGAAGTTTTAGCTGAGCTGAAACGCCATCAGAATGAACTTCGAGTCCTGATGGCAAAGAACAGACAGCACAAACTAGAGCTGTCAAAATTAACGCAAGAGGAAATGAGGAGACAGGAACTCAAACACAGAGCGCAGGTTGCTGACTCTGAAGTTATGGAGTGGTTCAGGAAAATGATGGCTTTGAAACAGAAAAGAAAATCTCCAACAAAAAAAGAAAAAGAGGCAGCCTGGAAGGCTCTGAGAGAAAGGGAGGCAATACTCAGAGTCCTTGGGAACTCTTGAGTTTGTAACAATTTTGAACTTCAGGAGCTGAATTATATGCACATCTCTACAACACTTGGTTGAATCAGACATGAACACAATACAACAACATTCACACCCTTTATAAGCACTAAGCAAACTACCTAAGCTCAATTCTTGAGAAAATATGATCGATTGTACTCTGGTAACATCACTGAAGCATGACAATACTTGTCTTGTATTTGTGTCACTCATGACTATTCTGACTGGTAAAATGTCGAAATAAGGAAAACAGAAGCACAATAAAGAGTAAGTCTGTGCTATAGTGGAAATGCACCTTGTCATTTTTTTGTTACTTCGGTATATATATCCTGTGTGAACCAGGCTTTTGGGAGCTCTGTCTATTGGGGGACTTTTGTCATGAGAGGACTGTCACTTCTTTCCAAACATAACCCCAGGAAAGGACACAATGATAAAGGGTCACTAACATATAAGTTGTCACTAGGTTACCCCTGTCCTGTTTATATGAAAAGTACAGCAGTAAAAATAGACCTAATTTACAACCAATCTGCTTGGCTTACACCTGAGTGACTGTATTTACTGAGGACAGTTTGACTGTGATAGATAAGCAAAGCAAGTTATTTCAAATTAAAGATTTTCAGTTAAATATTGTGTTCCTCTCTTTCTGGTCACTTTGTTAAATGAAACTTCATAACAATCAGTGGCAGATATAGTTGAGCCCAACCCTCCCTTTCCCTTATATTTAAATGAGGGAAAGTCCCATCGTCATTCCTGGGCTCACCTTCGTAACAAATCTTCATCTGCCAAATGCCAATGCAAATAGTGTTCCTTCAGTTATCCCCCCAAGTTATTAAAGAACAAACAACATTCCAGAGGGAGGTCTGCTATCATTGTAGATTCACAGCCAAAAAAAAAAATGTTCCACCACCATGAAACATTGCTCTCATTTGGTACATCTTGAAATCCTATTGTTGACATGTTGGCTGAGTTATCATTATGTTGACTACTATTTTCTATGGCGTTTGACATGCAGCACCAAGGCTACCTTGACATTTACCTGTAAATTATAGACAACTCCCATTTATGGACAGCCATACAGATGTATGGTAATTGTTAGTGGGCATTAACTTACAGGTAAAAAATTATTTGGTTCGACTTTAAAAGTAGCAAAAAAAAAAAAAAAAAAAAAAACACAAACAAACAAAAACAATACAAAATATATTTATTGATCATACACTCTTAGCAATTTTCATTATTTACAGCTTTTAGTTTTATGCACATAATTTGCTTTCTGGAGTTCCATTTGGTATCAGTTTGTGAAATGGCTATTGAATAATAGCACTAAAAAAAACAATATTCAGTTGTAATGACACAGCCATCATGTGTGACATCAACTCTTGCAATTTGTTGTAGTTCTTGCTTTAAATCTCAATATCCTATGGCAATGAAGTAATCTGCTAGTTTCTCCATAACTGCGCTACAGCACCCTGCCTGCATTCCATCAGAATATCCTCCAATCAAAAGGCATCTATTAGTTTTTACTGCAACAGCTCCCTCGTTGCCTTTGCGGCAGTAAATGGCATGTCCTGGATCTGATCTTACAAATACATACTTTGTTCGGCTTATAGCAATGCCTTTAGAAAAGAAAGGAGTCGGATCTTTTGTGATGCCATTGAGCAATGCTTGAGCCTCACTTGGTAGAACCTGTGACAAATTCAAGACAAAGTTAAAAAAAATGTATGACTAACCTTTGTGATGAAATGAAGTAAACACCCACATATGAGAACCATGATTTTGGGGTTCAGACTGATCTAGTTCTTACATTGTATTTCTCGGGTGCTTAGTGAGAATTCAGCGTGAAGATGTTCTTAATATGTTCTTAAACTTTGTTTCAGAAATACAACACATAACATGTTATTAGAGGTTTAGTTAAGCATGTTTTATTATAAATAAATAAGTAAGTAAACAAATCAGTAAATCAATAAATAAAATAAAAATCTGTCAGGTAGTAAACTAGTTAACATTAATGAGTAGAAAAGTAGCATTAGCTTCAACATTTTTCTTATTGTGACACTCTCTCCCTTATTATTACATAAGAAAATGTTTTATTTATCAGGTTGAACTGGTTCATATACATATTGTATTTTATGGGCCAAATGTCACCCTAATGGTCTTAATATCCATTTGTTCTTATATATGGGTGTTTACCATATTGTACAAAAGTTTTGACTCAATAAGGCATGATTACAATGGCAGATCTAGGGGAGGGGCCTGCTACCCTCTTTGAGCTGAAAGTTATAAGACCCTAAGTGATGAAAAATATTCCCTGCCTGCCTCCACCCGTTACTGAGCAAGACAGACTGACCACTTTCACTTCAACCCCTATGCATATGAGGTCCTCCAACAAATGCTTAGTTTGTTGTAAAATCATAATTGGCACTGCTCTCTCTGAGTCACTTGAGCCCTTTGAACAGGAAAAAGGCAAAACAGACAAGAATCTGTTCTGGCTTGAATAAGAAGACAAAGAATGATCATAGTTAATCGATTTTTAATTAGGCAAGATCTCCATTGTACGCCAGCTGGCGTGGCATGGTCTACACATGTACCTATACAAAGTGGCTGCCGACGCGACGGGGCGGTTTTTTTCAACGATACAGGAAGGATTATTAGCAGTTCTTGGACCGAGTATTATCGTGATTTTGTCTTAACTGAATGAACCTGGATATGTCGTGACGTTTAAACTTAACCACGGTATTTCGCTTGTCGGGAATGAATGCTATGCGCTCAGCCCGATGAAACACCTCGAAAACATTTTATACACTAATGTAAAGGAAAGCGCATGTTTTCATGATAACAGATTTTGATTCACCTTTTGCTTTATAGTACGACCTGGAAATCAGATTTCTCCAGCAGATGAAACGGTTTTACCAGAAATAAGCGATATCGATCGCTTTGTAAAAGTGATTCGTTGAATATTGACAAAACGATGAACCGTACGTAAGGAGATTTATGTTAGACGGCCCAAAAAAGAACGATTTCACTCGCACAGTTAAGCGACTGATTCATCTTCGTTCTTCTGATAAAACTTGGAAGTCGATACATCACCACAAATCAAAACAACTTAACTAGAACCTCACTTCATCAAAACTGGAAACGCTGGAATGTTTACGATTTCAAGTCTAAACAACAACAAATTATATATATATACACACCACAAACCCAGAGCTTGAGGCATATCTTGTCCCGTCCAACCCATGAATAGAAGCTCTTGCTACTTGACTTGTGCCCAATAAACTTTCATCGACAAAATTTTGCCAGCTCATTCGTTCAGACGGGAAAGAGAGTTAGTTTCTACTTTGTACAAATTTATTTCTTGTGTAGTACCGATTTATCAAAAGGACGGTCGTCACGCAACGCTTTTCACTAGTATGACAAAAAACCGAGAAAAGACTAGGCCTCAGTCTCAGTCTTCTTTACCGCGAAAATTGATTGGCGGGAAAGTTTACGAGAGTTCGCCATTTTGACAAGCGGAACACATCTACATGTACGAAGTATTTTAGCTTGTTTTTTAGGCTGATTTTCATCACAACAAAGGATCGAAAGCAGTGATGGATGCTTTTTTGCGCGGACAAAGCTCTGCTAAGCAAAAGCATCAAGCAAGCGAAGAAACGGCCGGGACTTCAAACAAAAGAACCATCGTTCCTTGGGTTGAAAAATAGTGAGTAACGTTTGAATGCTGTTTTATTGAACTCTTTCTTTGATCTCCAGCTGCGATTAACGTTTCATTATCTTTTTTGGACGTTGTGATAACAATGCTTAACAGTCATTTCTTGTTAATAAAGGAACTGGTTATCTTGAGTGAAACGTGAGAATTTATCAAAAGGGAAACTTTCCCAATGGGTATAGGCTTACTTACGTAAGACAATAAAAAGAATTTTAAGCCGCTGATCTTGGAAGTGAAACAGTGAAATAAATATATCATGAATATGTCATTTTTTTAATACACCGTTGCTCATGTAATCAACTCATTGTGTGGTTCCAGAGAATATCTATATCCACCCCAAGGAGGGATATTGGAAATCTCAAGGGGGAGGGGGTCTCAAAAGCCAAAAGTTTTAAAAGAAAGTATGAACCACAACTGGAATTTCCAGAGGGATGGGAGGGTTTAAACCAAAAAACCCATCATGGGAGGGCTATAGTTATTTTCTGGACCAATGCACTGTGCATTATGCACATATCACAGCCTTCCCTCAGGGATTAACCTTGGGATGACCATGTGGGTATGCCAGGGAACACAGCGGGATTTCAAATATTCCCAGGTTGGGGGAGAATTCAAGACCTTTCAAGCAGTTTGAAGGAGAAGGGAGGGGAAATTTGGTGTGTACATTTGGCAGCCACATTCATAATATGAATATTCAATGAGGACCTATAATAAGTGGAGTACCAGAATACCTAGGACAAATGATGACCGATCTCCAAATCAAAGGGTGCCCTCTAGAGGGGTCCAGGTTCATGTTCCCTTAGGAAATGTTCTGGATTTTTTTATCCCTCAAGTCCCATCTTGGGGGTTTCTGAGTAACTCTGAAAAATTTGACGTATTTCCGAAGGTGGAAACTGGTATGGATCTGCACCTGATAAGATTGTTACTTAGGAGTAATGAAAAGTGTCTGCAAAGGAAAATGTAATCTAGAGAACATTTTTATCATATAGTTCTTTTTGCAACCCCCATGTCTAGCCTGTGGGTCTTAAATTTGAGAACGATTTGTTGCTAATAGAGGGTAGGGTGAGGAAATGACCCTTTATTTTCATTAACAGCAGCAATTAAATTATACTTTTATCAAGGGTAATTTAGGGCCTTTATACTAATTTGCCATTTAAATTCTTTATTCTGTCAGCCGTCCAAGGTCTGTAGATGATGTTGCTTATCAAGATGAAGTTGTATCTGTGTTAAAGAAGTCATTGGAGGGAGCTGATCTTCCTAACTTGCTGTTTTACGGCCCTCCTGGAACCGGAAAAACATCCACCATACTTGCAATTGCAAGGCAACTGTTTGGGTATGTACTTATAGCAGAGATACCAACCTAAAAAATGAAATCCAGGAGATCACTGATTTTACCTTCTCAACCTTAAAAGAACATTGTTGAAAGTAAAGTTCTGCCAGTTCAACCACAAAAATGTGTCAAATTAATATCTAAAAAATTTCCAGTGAAATGCCAAAAATCAGCAGAAAAGTGTTAAAAATGTTGCTTTAATTCTTTCCTTCACGTAATTGGAGATTTGGTGAATTGCATGGGAGACTGGGAGGCAGTGGTGGTGGCAGCGTGGCCAAGTGGTTAGAGCGCCGGATTTGAAATCCGTAGGTCCCGGGTTCAAATCCCATTCTGACCGCTAGCTGATGTTGCTCTCGGTAGCCCCGAGTTCAACTTCTTGACTGCACTTATTTATCATTGTTTATTTTCATTGGTCCTGAAAAGCCCCAATGGGGAGTGGCCAATTACGTATACATACATACATACAGATCGCCGGAGCCTGTATAAGGGAAACTCCTGGATAACTGAGAGATGTAAACAAAGCCTTTTCCTAAATGTTTATTCTTTAATTCTGTATATGGTCAGTTTCTGCTAGAGACATGTTCTGTGCAACAAAAGTTATGAAAAATGCTAAATTATTTGAAATTGAAGGAACCAATGCCTGACTGAAAAAAAAAAAAAAAATTATTTGTAGTTGAGGAGGTGGGTGAAAATCATAGAAATTTCCAAGATCTTAAAGTAATTTCTATGGGGTTGTTAAGACCGGGCCCCATTTGTTCGAAGGCTATATAACGCTATCCACTGGATAAATCACTATTCAGTGGATAAGTGTTAACAAAACAAACCAGGCTATCCGCTGGATAGTGATTTATCTGCTGGATAGTGTTATCCACCTTTTGAACCATCCTGGTCTGGAGCCTGGTTAGTAGAAAAAAATGAAAACTGCAAATTTTCTAAGTTTTGATATTCTCGCAAGTGTCTGCAAAACTGACGTTATATTTTCTCACCTAAGCATGAGGAACCCTCTCCTTTGCACACACCAAATCAAGGAAAAATGAGTGAAATTTTTGCCAGGGAGATATTGTCAAATAGCTGTTTTTGTTTGATTCTGCTGTTTAGACCTGAAATGATGAAAGCACGGGTACTTGAACTCAATGCATCAGATGAGCGTGGAATACAGGTTTGTAAAAAAATAAAACATTTTTGACTTGCCACAGGTGATAACTAAAGGAAAGCTTGTTATCTCCTAAATAAAAAGAAAGTTTTTCTGACATGCCATAAAACTGTTAAAAGCAATAAAAACTTCAGCCTGCTTTGTTCAGTTACAGAGGCATTATTAATAAGAGAGCTCAATAACAAATAAGTGGGAAGAAATACTGCTGAACTTACCCTTCATTTATGTTGTTATCACTTGAGCTGGTCTTTGAGACTTGAAAGAGAATGGTGAATAGTCACATTTTAATCAATTAAACTAGTGTAATTGAATGCTTCATTTTATAATTTAAGTAGTTTGTCAATGTAGTTGAATTCTGTATGTAACAGAATATTAAGCTGACATGGGAAATGTTTATTGTCAAAATTATTTGTAAATTAGTATTTATTTATAAATTATTTATAAATTGCTTTTTACAGGTGGTGAGAGACAAGGTGAAGAAGTTTGCACAGCTAGCAGCATCTGGTGTTCGGCCTGAGTAAGTGATGTTAAACCAGGTGGTAGAGCAGGCATTTCCTGGCTTCTTGCTTAATTTGCTCACATTTGGATCATTTCATTGTAAAAAAGAATGATAACAAGAGCGGAGAGTAGACTAAGTTACCTCAGATCTGTGTGGCTACATTTGATGCCCAGCATTCATCAGTGGCTGATCCAAATATACAAGGAAATAAATATTGAGGAAAACTGTACTTCAGACTGTTGTTTTATACCCCTTTGAAAGGGTCTTTCTTCAAGAAAAGCAAAAGAAAGTACCATTTAAAGGGGTGCCTGGAATAAAGCCCTAAGTGACTTTTGGGAAATTTTGAGTTAGCTAGGATTGAAATACAGTGTACCTCCCAGCAATGTTCATATTTTACTTTGGTGTCATTATGCCTTAAAGTAACTAGTTCTTTTTACTACAATTAAGACAATAATCAATACCAGAGTAAACTGTGAAAACTGCTGGGAGTATTTCAATCATAGCTACCTCAAAATTTTCCAAAAGTCACTTAGGACTTTATCCCAGGCACCCCTTCATTTGTTAGCTTGCTACTAAACCTGCCAATTCTCTTGCCTTAGATGTAGGTCTCATGGCTGGAGGTCGAAAACTTCGATCTCGCATTGATTAACTTACACCCTTAGACCAATTTCTGAGAATACATGTACCTCTACAGTCCAATTTCTCATGCCTACCTAAAAAACGTGAGCTATTACAGCCTTAACTGACAGTTTTGAAGAATATTCAAATGTGGACCATTCAACAAAATCTTCATGTAAATGATGATATGCATCCCTCAAATGCTCTGGTTTTCAAGGGAAAAGTAGTAGCCTCTGTTATGGCAAGACGCAGCTCTGGACTGAGGCCGGTAAATATTTGAAATGTCTTCAGTAATCGTCAAAAAGTTCTTGTAAATCTTTGGATGTTCAGATACATGTACATTTGGGTTGTCCCTGAAAATCCTGAGACTCCTAGGATAAAATTATTATCATGCCTGTGGCTCAGAAAAAGTTGGCAGGTTAATGCAACACACTTGACATTCATTTTGTTTTTGTTTCAGCGGTAAACCATGTCCAGCTTTTAAGCTGGTTATTTTAGATGAAGCAGATTCTATGACACCAAGTGCTCAGGTTAGCCTTTCTTCATACTAAAGATACACCTAGTTGATGATTTTCTATATTCCCATCACTTGTCTGCTCACTAGTTTATTGATATTGTTAGAAGAAATTAGTTTTTGATATCTTTCTTTGTTGCCGATATGCCTAGTAGGGGATGGTCTTGTCTTGATCTTGAAATTATGTTTTTTTTGTTCCTGCGCAACAGGCTGCCTTGAGAAGAACCATGGAAAAAGAGACAAAGACAACTAGATTTTGCCTTATTTGTAACTATGTTAGCAGGTAATGTGTAAAGTGTACAGTAAGAACTCTTTCAAAATGCACTACATGCACAATGAACAGTTTGCTTCTTCTTTGTTTATTAAGAGACCTGATAAACTTCTGCATTCTGTTCACTGCCTGTGTTACCGGTGTTTATTTCCATGGGAAATCAGAAAATCTTTCCAATTTATAAGACTTAATTAGTTACTTCTGGGATATGTGACTTCGGACAATCTCAGGATTGCAGTGTTTTAAGTTTTTTTTTTGGTATATTTTTAGCATTGATGATTATTT
Source organism: Orbicella faveolata (assembly GCF_042242905.1). NCBI lineage: Eukaryota > Metazoa > Cnidaria > Anthozoa > Scleractinia > Merulinidae > Orbicella > Orbicella faveolata. Next base: position 2,167,349 of record NW_028301553.1, read on the forward strand.
TACCTTGCAGAATTATTGAGCCCTTGACATCGCGTTGTTCCAAGTTTCGTTTTAAGCCATTATCCACAGAAACACTGGAGAAAAGACTCAATATGATTTGTGAACAGGAAGATGTAAAATGCGACAATAAGGTATAGAAATGATAAGCTACACATGTAAATAGCAATGTCAATATTTTTGTAACTTGTTGGATCATAGATGACAAGAGCAGCCTATAAGTATTTGTCAAAATAAACAAAAGAGGAATATACTGTAGGCCTCTTTTACAATTAATTTCTTGAAAAAGCCTTTATTTTCGTATTTGTAATAACAGTAGTAGAAAGTTTGTCTGACTTTTGGTTGGATTAAGTTCATCTGTGACATCTTTATAGTTCTGCACTCAATGCATGCCTATAATGCTGTGGTGCCTCTTACCCTCTCTGCATACGCCCTCTGCATTGGCCTGCAATCCACACAGAGGACTATGTACAGCTAGCTATCTTTCCTGCATTGCTTTCCTACAATGCTAGGTTATTCAGTGGTAGTTGAGTGGAAAAGAATGGATCATACTTTTTTTCAGAATACCTTGGAGTGAAGCAGATGAGATTAAATGAAGTATTGAGTCATCCAGTGGATGATATCAGTCAATGTATATTGAGATGATATCATCCAGTGGATTTAGGACTAGTGTAACAATCTGTAACACCAACCGCAATCCCAGACAAACGTAGTTGAGTCAACAAGCTGGATGATGTATCCCCCATCCCCCTAATCAATGTTGGAAAATGTTGCCTTTTTTCAAGAATATCAACACTGTAAATGGGGGGAGGGAATAACTCTCTTGTTTTCCCAGCATTTTCGTCGGGAATGTAGTAGTTATATCTCTGCCCGGAAGTGAGAATTTCTTGTACATAATGGGTAAATATTTCAAGGCTTTAGTGAATGTGCTCAGCAGGAAGGCAGCTGGTTTTCACCAGAAAACAAAAAGCAAAAGTTTTTGAACTGAAGTTCTTTATAAGGAAAACTTTCCTCTAGATGGTCAAAACAGGCTGGTCAATTTGCCTGGTGCCTGGCCTCGTCCAAACTCCAGATATCTACTTCATTATACATTTTTCTTTCCACAAGGCAATTCAAGAGTTAATAAAAATATCAGAAGGAGATATGAGAAAGGTAAGACAAGAAGCAGTGATGACTGGAAATGTTTTTCATTTGAATTAACCTCATTAGTTACTATTAACAGCGGCAGTGACAAAAATTATCATAATGGAGAAATAAGATTTTTTTTAAAAAAAAGCATGATTCTGATGCTTTACCTCTCTTGTGCTCAGGTCTACATCAGAAAAAGGATTGAAGAAGTTGCGTACAAAACTCTGTACTTGCTATTTTTCCCATCCTTACTTTCCCACTGACAGCCATTTTGAAACAGTTTGCTTTGTAGGTGTACATACATGTGTAAGACGGCCAAAACGGTCGACGTAGTTACGACAGATACGAGTGTACGCTTTACGAGTTTATTGACAAACAGCGAAGACAATAACAAATAAACGGGAACGAGTAACACAAGGGTTATTGAGAATATAGCATTTGAACTAAACCAGTGCTTGACTTGAGAACTTGAGTATAGCTCAGAATAAACCAACTGAATCAACTGAATTTACTGAACAAATGGTTGCCAATTTATAATAGATTTGAGGAAACTGTAGGAATAACTCTAAACCAAATAAGGCTAGGGAGTGTATTTGTTGCCCACGAATACAGGATTTACCTAAGGGAACTAGGAGGTAACTTCTCCTACACAACAGGATTTAGCTAAGAGAAGTGTGTGGGAATGAATCACCAACACATACCAAATTAAGGTGAGGTGGTAATGTAGGAAAATAACCCAAATAGTGAGAAGAAAAATAACACAACACTAATAAAAAAGTTTGAGAATTAGAACTGAAAATGAGCTAAAGTGACCTTGTCACACATGTATGAGTTACTGACCAAGTGTGAGATCTAAAATGGCTGGATATTGGCCAAGTTCATTTTTTGTGCAAAAAAGAACAATATTAATATCCAGCCATCTGAACAGAACAAGCTCGGCCAGTAAAGGATTTATAATAAGGGATAAAGAACAATTTTGTGGGTCAATGCTGTAGTTAACATTGGATGTATTCTTTTTAAGGCTATAACGTACCTTCAGAGTGCATACAGACTGAAAGGAGATGAGGCTGTGGGGGCTGATGACATTACGGAAATAGCTGGGGTATGTTATCAAGCTCATTATGACTGTCATAATTAGAGACTTTAGCCACTTGGTTAACACAAAACCTCTTCACATCATCTGTCAGGTTGTTCCCTCTGAAATGGCTGACAAACTTTTTGAAGCCTGTGGTTCAGACTCGTATGAAAAACTGGATTCAGCAGTCAAGGTAAAGAGTTCATTTACCAAATTTGTAATGTAAAGAATTTTGTATTGTGGACATGGAAATGTTTTGGTTTCTTGTATCATTAGCAATTTTGCCTCAAATATTGGTCAATGTCTCTCTGCAGTGATGAATGTAATTATATAATAATTATTATTATAATTTACAGTAATTATAATATAATTCACTTATCCGGATTGCCTTTCTCTTTGACCTCGACAGGAAATTATAGCTGAAGGACATGCAGCAGCTCAGATTATAAACCAGGTGAGATATTAGATGCTTATTGACTGGGAGGACTGGGAAGGAATATCTTGAACATGAGGGTATGAGATCTCTCTGTGGTGCACTTTGCCTGTCTTTTCAGTCAGTCACTTTTCAACTTGGGAGATCTACCAGCTGATGTTACAGATGTCAGAGCAAATCCCCTTATTCTCAGCTAGTTATTCTTCTGTTTGGGATTTCTTTACAGTGCATCATTTCTTTTTAGACCAGCTTTAGTGTGATGGACGTGGAAAAAGAAGTTTGTTTTGCTTACCTGGTTTTAATTCTCTGTTGTTGTGTATTTTTCCACCTACTTGAATTCATCTGAGTTCTCTCTTTCAGTTTTTTTTTTCTCAAGCACAAGAGACTGTGTTTTACCCCATTTCCAAACATCAAGAAGAGATCAGAAAATACGATGTACGGTGGGGTATTTTTGATGCCTTCAGGCATTTGGAGATCTCACAAGAGTGTGATATCTCTTTTCAACTGAACTAGATGTATGGAAAAAGTAGAGGAATAAAATTGTACAAGTCGATTCTATTTGAGATTGGATATCCAAACACTGTCCTGGTTAAGATTCCCTTATTTCAACTTGATGAATTATTTATAAGTTTGAGATGTCATGTGTACTTTATGGAAAATTTAACCACTTTTTGTAAGGTTATAAATAAATGTCTAAATTCATTCTGTCTAAATCTTCTAGGTTCATGACAGGATTGTTGAAATGTCTGAGTTAAATGATCACCAGAAATCTGCCATCATGGAAAAAATTGCTGTAAGTATGCACAATTTGAAATTTTGCTACTTCCAAGATTAATTCTGCATAGATGTAAGTGAAATGTAAACACAATATGGTAACAATAACTCTTTGTTGATAGTAGTGTCAATTGACTAGCAAGTTTCTTTCCTCTGTGTATTCCAAATCACCCATTTCATAAGGTTACTGTAATAGTCAAGAAACAGTAGGAACACACTTGCTTTGCAAACTATTTATTTGTTCTTATACATTCCAGGCTCAAATAAACTGTAAAATTCAAATAAACCCAGATCCATGGTGCCAAGTTTGAAATAAACACCAGTGGCGTTTAATTGAGAAAACACAGAGCGTGACAAATTTTTACGTTACTGCAGTTTTGTAGATGAAGTGAACACATGTACACATTGCGTACCTATTTATTGAATGTTACATACTTTTGCACAGCGCGCTACATTATTGTACATTACATTGCGTTAAATTACATTTGCTTTGTGTCAACGACTTCTTGACTTTATATACGTGACAACTTTTTCACTCTGCATTACATTGCTTTGCATTACAAAAACCAAGATCTCCAATTCCAATTCGATCCTGGAATGCACGGGCATTTCTGAACGAGTTCTTGTCAACTCCTTGGTGCTCCGTGGGTAAACAAATGACATATTTATTTACATTGCATTAGCATGGTGTTTACGGCTGCAAAGAATACAGCTTCCTTAAAGTGGTGGACGAAGTAATAAAACGGAATTTCAAAGTTTAAGGTTTCTGATAAATTATTTGGAGGACATTGGCGATTTTGTTGTCATTTAGTGATAGGCTTGAAAGCTCAGTGTCTACAGCTTACCATGTATCATAATTTGTCTTTCTTGTTTTTTTTCAGATTGTTGATAAATGCCTGTGTGATGGTGCTGATGAGTATTTACAAATTTTAAGCTTGTGTTCAGTAATGATGCAACAGTTTTGCCATGCAGGACAAACATGACTGGATTGGACAAGGCAAGATGGCGTGGCAGCATTCTCATCTGTCTTGTGACAACATTGCTGTCTGTGGTGTCACATTGTTATCTCTGTTAGGCTTATTAAACTTTCAGCTGTATTGTGTAACTTTTCTATAAATAAAGCATCAACCACAGATAACGCAGTAGAGACCTCTGATAAGTTATAATATTGTGTTCATGCAATGTAAATCTCGAGTCCCTGGTTCGGTTTCAAAGCTGAACTGACATTTATTCACTAATACATATATTCAGACTCTTGTTCCAATTTCAAGTTTCACTTTGAAATTAGTCACCTGTGGCCAAAAGCTCACAACAACAACAAAAAAAATTGAGCGGCAGGCGCCATTAATATGCATTCATTTCGAACATTTGTGCGTCTAGTTCCAAAATAACAAAAGCGAGGTTTTGTAATTATTCATTTTCTACTTCCAATCCAATGCTGAGTGGTTGAATTCTGTCGGGAAGTACATCTGAAGTTCACATTAAAATAAATATAATATCCAAAATTTTGTTCGTGAGGAACTGCTCCCACCTCACCGTTAAACTCACACCCAGCAGTGCTGACGCTCCTTTCACTGTTAAGATGCCACATCTCGTTATTTTGCCAGGTGCCCGCGGTGCATTCATTACACTCAATATCCCGTATGTTTAGATATTCATATGTACGGCACTGTGTATACCACTGACCAAACAGATCGTGGCCCTCCAACTTTGCGCGAGCGTAGTCAGTGTAGACGAGACCATCCGGGAAGTTGCAAGTGGCTCTAAAATGGGTTGACGAAACTGCAAGTGACTGCATACGGGAGAGGGATAACCGATAAGCGCTCCAGTTTATTGTGCTTGCCTCTTCGTTTACTGGGAAGTCAAGACCAAATCTCTTAACCTTAAACTGGTCGTTATTTCCGTAAGAGAACGACTGTATTAGCGTCCAAACATAGCCAGGCTCATGAGTCAAGTCGCAGTAGACTTGAAAAGGCTTGTTTTGCGAATCGTAAACTCTGAACCTCCCAGAAATCTTTGCGCCATTTCTTGCCACATCCTTGCAGTTACGAGGATGCTTTAGTGTCTCACACCACTGACCAGTATAGGCGGGAGGGCAACTGCAGTTAAACCTCACAGTGGTGGGTTCACAAATCTCCTGACAGGTCCCACCCTGCAGACACGGATTGTTTTGGCAGCATCTGTTAACACAGCGGTCAATTTTGTGGTGAAAACGCCTGCCATGCTAAACACAATGAAATTCATCAGCATTAATTTCAGTGATATACCTTTTAAAGATCCCCCCGGTCACATTCTCTACGGACACCCGCTTATTACCTACACCCAGTTATTACGGACAAGTGCTCAATACGCACACCCGTTTCATACGGCGGACACCCAGTTATTATTGAGCAACACCTGTTTATTACCGACGCCCGCTCATTGCGGATACCCGTCTATTACCGACGCCCGCTTATTAAAGACAACTTCGCAATACGCACACCCGCCTAATACGGATACCCGGTTATTACGAAGCTCCTCTTATTATGAGCAGCCGCTTAAAATGGACGTGCGCTTATTATGGACAGCCGCCTATTACGTACAATTTTGTCGAATAAGGTCCCTGTCGTTGTTCAATTTTACCCTTGGTAGAATATGATATTTCCTTTGTTCTAATGTATGATAATACATTGCATGAAGAAATGGGAAGTAACGTGTTGCATCAATCGTAAAACTGTACCACAGCATACCCATTCATTACTGGAATCAATTTTATGTACAAAGTTGGACCTTTGTAAGTTAATACCTATATAAACTACTTGTAACATGACTATGCTACTCACCAACTTTATAGACTAAGATACTTTGTGTTAAATCAAGATTAGAAATCGTTCCTCTTCTCCCTTCCGCGCGCTGTTAGTTGTTTGTTTGTTTTCTTACCTATTTTTTGTATTTAAGTTTTCCTTTCTTTTACTCTTTCTCTTTTTTCTTTTTTTTCCTTGTTTGATTTAGTTATAGTAAACGTGTATTGTCAAAATTAACTAATTCTTTTCTTTTCTTTCGTTTTCCTATTGTAAGTAAGCAGCACCTGGTGTAAATAGGTAATGTAGTATGGATGTAGTAAAAGCACAGTAGTTTGGTATTGCAATTTGTAATTTGTGGTACAAATAAATTGTTAAAGGTGTGTTACTTAATATTTTAAAATGTGAACCGTGTCGTAAACACATAAATTCTCGGAAAAATGACTCCAACAAAATTAACCTGTTTACTACGTCTTTCCTAAAAAGCTCCTTCAATTAAATTATAAAGAACAGGAAATATCCTTAATGACTATACTTACAATGATGTACTCCCGTACCAGGTCGTAATAATTTGTTCCAGCTTTATATTTCAGTGCATCTGGTTTCATGAGTTTGTTAACATCGTTCAGTTGGCAGTTGTTTCGTGGAGTGTTTTGTATGTAGTTCATTGAGATACAACGACAGTCATCTTTGCACGTCACGTGACACCAGCTGACGCTGTCCACTGTTAAGCTTTTAAACACATGACCTTGAAGGGCGTGGTCAGCGACAAGATGTTGGTCTATGAAAAATTTGAAGTTTTGACATATTTTATCTGTACAGACGAGATGTTCTTTCAGCATATGGAACGTTAAAATCAACTTCAACCAAAGCCAGGTCTTCATCATCCTCAATGCTTTTAGAGATTCAGCTAAGTTTCCTGTAAACAAGATGAGATGTATATCTGTATATGAAGTTTATTTTTCGACCATTCAACGTAATAGAAAAGGGACATCTTAGAAAACATTTCGGCTTAGTATGGATGGAGGCACACATGTTTAATATGTAGTTTGAATATGTTTAATATATGTTTTGGTTTCGAATATTTTGTGTTGTCATGGGAAAGATGACCGTGATTTTGTTGTGGTTTAGGAGTGCGACTCTTACTTTTGATTTTCATCTAAACAAGTATTGCAAATATATTCTTAAATAAAAACTGACTCTACGGCAATAGGCAAAATTAAATTATCAGAAAGTAAATTTTTTTTTTTTTGGTAAAGTTAACTCGATTTGATTTTTCTCTTGCTGTTAGAGGAACGTACCTTGAAAAGGCCGATAACAGAATCGGCACAAACAGCGAGAACTTCGGCTCAGAGAGTTGACGGGCGCGTGATCTCAATCTGAAAGTTTTGTCAAAAGTTCGAAGACAAAGCCAAAGGAAAAAATTGCCTGGTATTTTGCCTTGAAAGTTCTTCGATGACAGTTCAACTCCTCAAGGTTGTTTCTTATTCTGAAAACAAAGTAATTGAATTAAAGTTGAACGGTTACGCAACCTCAAATATAACGCGATTATAGGGCTACGAAGTGGAATTCTTTTCTTTTTCTTAATTACTTTGTTGCTAGTTGAGCAGGCTTGTTTTCAAATACTCACCTTTTAATTGGAAATTTCCTACTGGGTCCACTAAAACGACCGGCGATATCTATTGTAACGAAACAAAAGGGAATAAGTATGTGGAATTATAGCGCGAAACCTGATATTTGGTCATATCGCTGGGATGGCAAGGTCAACAGTCAGTTAGAAAACTGCAAATTTTTGTAGATGCTATCTAAGTTTTGGATTACTATGAGAAATTTGACGGCAGCTACCATAGAATCAAGCATTCCAAATCAAGAGATGTTTATGCTGGAGGGTCAGTAGGGGGCCTCCCACAATATTAGTTTACCGTCCGGTTATTTATCGCTTCTATTGATTTTTTGCTGTTGTCATTGATAAATCTTTTGACAAAAGATAGCACTTGCCCTCCTTGCGACAAAAATAAATGCATTAAATTGAATAAGTTGAAGTTTGAGCGAGTTTTGACCCTTGTTTCTTTACAAACTTGGCATTGTTATTGCTTTCTATATGATTTTCTTTCCTGACAAATGTGACCGCGGATACACTAAAACTGAACAAATTCAGCGAGTAAGCCAAATAAAAATATGTATAACTTAGGCCAAAGAGGATAAAAGATTAACCAAGTTGGTTTGGATTTTTTTTTTTCAAAACAAAACAAAGCAAGCGAGCAAAGAAAATAAAACAGTTAAAAACTAGCATCATGCATGAACTGGTTGTAGAGTATTTTCAAACAAAATTAAAATTTTGTGGCAAACTTGGCCCAAAAAGTCGATAAGATCTCTGTTTATGCTTTAAGTAGTTCTTTTTATTCACCTATTGAGACAAATCTCACAGCAGGTAAACAAAAAAAAATTGCTTTTGTGTGGTGTTCAATGCCCTCTCCTAGCTAGTTGTTAGGCTTGCCACTTAAATTCGAAGAAAAAGAATTTCAAATAAACATTAAAATGAATGTATATTTGTGGCCGAAGGACGGCTATAATCACATAATCCTGTTATGACAATCAGTTATTCTTTATCATAATCATTGATAAAAAGATTTCGATTCTGATTGTTTCTTAGAATGTTCTCAAATTTTCACGGAATTAGATCTCAAGCAGGTGGAAGTTAACTATTAAAAAACAAAGCGCACTGTAACTAATTATGGAATCGTATGATTGATTAGGTGGCCATTGTAAACCTTGGGAGCTATGAATGTTTTCGGCGAATTAAGGTAGCTTACTACAGTTTTGATGGATTATAACAGCTCAACTTCTAACTCTTTTGAAAAATGTTCCAAGATGTTTTTCCTTTCTCTATTTACTGTTTACATAAGTCTTTTACCATTTTATGTGAAACTTGAACAATTAAACGACGACAAATGGCCTAAATGAATGACCGAGTACCTAGGGAGAGACTGGGCACTAGTAGGTTGAATCACGTTTCTCTCAAAATTTACCCGTATGACCCCACATCAAAATTTCAGGAATAGGAAATTGGCTCTGATTTAACATTCATGCAAAGCAAAATGAAAATCTGTAAGACAGATTTTCGCAAACTAAGAAAATGTGAAATCAAAAATGGCTCAAAATCTGTCTTACAGAGTTTTTAAAAGTTTTGACTCTAAACGTGATTCACCCCTACAAATCAACTGTGGAAATTTCATCACGGGTTGTACGGTAGGTTTTCGAGCAATCCTCGACCAAAGACTGGCTTTTACAACCTTGGACGAGAATTGAATTGCGCATGCCCTTTACTTAAGCTTACGCTCATGTGACGCCATGTATCGTGTGCGAGAAAGCAAGAGTAATTTAGAGCTCTTTTACCGGTTGTTTATCGAGTTTTTTTTGTCTTTCAAGTGCTGAAGTGGATTTCGTTTCTTCTTAGGGTTGCTTGCGTCATTTGTGCACGCGCGATTAATACTGACGTCTGGCAAGCAATCATAGCGCGCGTTACTAGTCTCCGAAAAACTGTAGTAAACCACCTTCCAATGTTGTTGTTTATAGTGGTCAATACGCTTAGCTACACTAAGCCAGTTCACAGGCAATTATATAGCCTGTTAGGCTTAAAAAACCCAACTGAAGGGAGGTAGACCAGTTGGCTATTTACAAGCTCGACCGAGGAGTTGAAATAGCTAGGGTCTACCGAGAAACAACCCTATCTAAGTGGCCAGAGCGGGAATTGAACCCGCGACTTCTGGACTTCTGACTTCCGCGCAAAAAGGCTTTGGCACAAAACGTTCACGGCTTATGAACCATTTTAATACTTCAAAACTGTTATTGCATTTGTGATTGATTGATATGCTCAGTGTTTTTGTTGTTAAATTTTTTGTCTTGCTTTCGAAGTAGGAAATAGTAATTAACAAATCTGTTTCTTACCCTATTTTCGCGGACCTTCAATTTGCCGTATTTCCCTCTATACACGTAATACGTGTGATTGATTAGTAAGCAAGTCTTGAGTCTGTCGTACATCTTATTTGTTGTAGACAACCATGACTAATTTTGTCGTTCATCTCAGGGTAGAAGCCGGAGCAGTTTTCCTAGAATGTTGCTCATAATAATTGTTATAATTTGTCACTGTGTTTGCGTACAAATGATAGCTCGTTTAATTAAATATTGCAGAGGGGCTCATAAATTATTTAAAGGCAAAACAATAGGAACTGACACAGCGGGAAAGTAAAAGAAATGAGATTGTTTCTTCGTATGTTGCTTTATCATATAACAAAGAAAATAATTCAGGTCTACACGCATTCCACAGTTAAGTTGACAAAAAGTAACTCTAAAATATGCCTATTCTAGAATGTTTCAATGTTTTTTTTGTCAAACTAGTCAAATTTAATAAAACAAGGATAAGATATTGTTTGTTTTTGTAATCAAATTCGATGGCAAAAAAGAATTGGAATACTGAATGCAGTATAGGCATATTTTTTAATTAATTTTGCCGTCAACTAACAGTAGACTTCTAAATTATTCGGTTTTGTTTCATGCTTAAGCAAAGAATATAGAAAAAATCAGCACGCAGGCTACTTAATAGTAAGCGAATCATTTCTGCTTAGTATACAAGAGTTCCCGGGCTGTGATATTTCTTCGACAAATATAGTTTTAATAGAACTATAGTTGTCCGACGTTTCGATGTTGCTAACATCATTATCAAGGTAAAAATGACAGTTTTGCCTTTTTTCTCATCAGCAAGCGATTAAAATTTCTGATTAGAATCAACGACATAATTAATGAATCGAAGAGAATTACGCTGAAATAAGAAATTCACCTGCAAAATCTCAGTCTAGACTAGCTACTTGAATATTCCCATTTTACACCAAGCCGAGCAAAATGCGCACATGTAGGGCGAAATACACCTTATTCCAAAATGGCCGCCATTTAAGTCTTCTTTTGTTTACTTGCAAATTAGCCCTTTTTGCCTCGTTCTTAAACTCGAAATTCAAAAGAATATTTTTCCTTAAACGAGGCAACAAGGGCTCATTTTCAAGTAAACAAAAAAATACTAAAATGACGGCCATTTTGGAATAAGGTGTATGGAAAGACATAATGAAATAAATAACGTAAAATTACTAGTGAAAATCATGTGTAAGTAATATTAGTGACAAAAACAAATAATGGAAACGAATATAATTAAAGTAGGTTAAACGATATCTGTAATAAATGATCTAAGCACTAGAAGTGCAGAAAACAAAAAAAAGTTTATGATAAAAGAAATAATAATAATAATAAAAAAACATACATATATTTTTAAAAAGACATGCATAATAATATCGTGTTCGGCAAGAGAGAGGTTAGGTGGAATACCTTTGTGATACATGGATAAGAATTGATACCGGACTGGTCATGAATTAAGAATTAACTTCTGCTATATAAAGACACGAGTGTCTGTTCTACACGTGCACCATCCGGGACCCAAGCGGCGTATTTTTCATATCCTTACTGGTGAATATATTAATAACCTTATTTCCCGCTTTTTCCCGCTTGCGTAAACAGTCGGGTTGTTTATATAATAAAAAGAAAATTACACAGAGGCTTGAAGATATGAATTTTCTTTCTCGTGTTAAAAACAATACTTTCCTCGCTGCGTTTGTTTGTAAAATAATGTTTTTATCACTCGAAAATGAAATTCATATCTTCACCCCGCCGTGTACGGTAATATCCTACCTCAATATAACACCACCTTCAAGAGAATACGCTGCTTATAGACTGGTGATACACTGAGGCAGGATGACAAGAACCTAGCCCGCTATGTTTTGGACTACAACCCGTCTTGTTAGCGCGAGGAAAGACATGCGAGTTGACAAATGATTCGGGTTTTCCATTTGGTTAACAAACGGTCCCTTATGTTTACTTACTCCCAGAGCAGAGCACATTGCATGAATTCATAAATTGATTTCTTTTTAATGAACCCAGGAGACTAAGAGCGAAGTAAATTAAATACGGTACAACTCAGAAAGTTTTTTGGATTTCGGTGAAACAACAGGGCTCCCAGCAGTGAGTTAGGGCAGAATTTTTCCAACAGCTGCACTTTTGAGTGAAAACTGCAGCAGTAGATTTATCGCAGACATCACTGGTACAGGACACCTTCGCTGTCGAAGACGTGTTCACAAAAGCGAGACAAGCGATGATACTTTTTCACCTCAGCGATATGGAGGCAAGACCGCTGAACCAGGTATACCTGTTCTGTAAGTTATTCGTGGTATTCCTGTGTTTTGGTTGGCTGAATTCCGTGCAAACAGAAACAATCAAATACAACGAAAGGTGAGTGTATGTTGTTTATCTAGTTTTCAAGTTCACCTTTTTATTCGTGTCATCTGCGCACTACTTTATTTTTCGATCGTGAACATTTTAAAACTGTTAAAGTTAAAGTTGAATTAAAACAAAAAATATGGTCCTTTGGGTAAATAATCACCCTGCATGTCCTAATTCTTTTGCAAGTGGGCTAACTTTTGATCAAAGAAATAAGAGCGACTTTCACTTCATAGACATGCTCAACCCCTTCTTTGTCTCAAATCCTGAATAAACCTTGAAAAGATGAAACTCAAACTTTAAAATAACAACATTTGCTCCCTGTAGTTTTTTGGCCTTCCTTGATTTATATAAGTCTTGTTTTAGTAGTGCAGTACATCCTCTAATGAAGCATTCGGGGAAATCGTGTAGTGAATTCTGCCCGCTGAATTTCAAGCAGAATATGGAAGGTGCAGTCGCAAGCGTTTTGCGGGCAAGAATAAGGATCTATCCAGAGATACAAAAGAAGAAAAACAATTATAATTAAATCAGTTAAAAATTAAAATTGTCGAGGTTAATATTGGAAATGAAATAATACATGTCAAAGAAACAGGCTGGAATCCAATTCTGAGTGCTCAGTCAAAGAAAGTCACATGGCGTGATTCAAGCTCAACTGCTGAGAGAATGTAAATAAAGTCGTAATAGAATAGTAGTTACATAATATTTAAGGTAGTTATATAATCTTAGTTAGTTTAGCCGTATAATATGTATTCCCAAATAATATAGTTTAATTTTCATTTGTCGCACACTTAGCTATGGTAACGGTGCGTCCCATAGACTTGATAAGCAGAGTCTACAGGACGCACCAGCTAGTTTATAGGTGCGCCACCAAGAAAACAATTTTCTCTTGACTATATCTATGTGTATGTAATGCTGAGAAAGTTGAAAGAACACCAGCAACTAACTGAAATGTGAGCGTCGAAAGGTCCATGCCACGCCAAGGAAAGTAATTTTCCGGGTTAAACTATGTGATTCTATATTTCAGTGCTGCGGATAACGCCTCTTTGCAGAGAGTAAATGAGATGGGTCATGTGCTTGACACTTTATTGGATAATTATGACAAACGTGTCAGGCCGGATGTAGGAGGTAAGACTGGTGATGGTACTTTTTTCACTAAAGCGGAATGGGTGAGTGGAGCGAGCGAGAGGACTGGGTATCTGAATCAAGTGGAGTAAGAGGAGTAAGTAAACCTGTACTTCTCGTGCCCATGTCACGCCGTCTAAAAAGATCGCGCGGTTTTTGCTCCCCTGGACACAAATGATGACAGTCAATCTATAGCAACAGCTATGGTTTTGCGTACAAACTTCAATAGCTACAAAATGTCTGTAAGAAGGCTTTTTCTAGATCTTTCAAAACATTTTCTCCGTTTATTATGAAAGGTTCTATTTACTCACTGATTGCTAAAGCATTTCCCTTAATTCCAGGTTCTCCTGTGATAGTTTCTGTTGATATTCACGTACTTGCCATTGTGCCCATCCATGAGATCAACATGGTGAGGATATATCACGTAATTTCTTTTTGTGCATGGTGCCAAAATTTAATTGCGTTGCAGTGAAGTCAGATAAGAAATCTTGCAAGAATTTTCCTGTCATCATTCATCATGAGGTGAAACCGCACGTATACACGGGCGGGACCCGCGAGCGTAACAAATTGCTAACGCGACGTGCGAAACAAAACGTTTCGCGTGCTGTTTGACTCGAGTGATTTCCGTTTATTATTTATGAGAGACGCGTGTAGCACGCGTATATTTTCGCGCTCGTTTCACACAACCTTGAGATGTTCACAGGAGGCTTAACAAAATTAAGTATGTGTGTTAATGACAATGAGGGAAATATCATAGAGCAGACTTGATATCAGCGTTCGAATGTTAACTTCGGGATTTTCTTTTCAACAGGATTTCACTGCAACCTTTTTCTTCCGTCAGTACTGGAGAGATCACCGCCTAGCATTCGGAAAACATCTTCAAGCAGCTTCCATTAAACCTGGAGCTCCCTTTGTCGATCAAATATGGCTGCCGGATACCTTCTTTGAATCAGACATGACTGATCATAAAACTCGACATGACTTCCTGCTGGAGATTACTGCAGAGGGAAACATCACTTATAGCATAAGGTGATTACTTCAGACACTTGATTACATTTAGTGTTTTTCCCGTCAAGTGTTACAAACTGAGTTACGATGTCTGCCGATTTCCTTAATTTCTCCAAATGGAAATGAACACCTTTGTTATACCATGTATTCTTGGAACGTGACGCGAAGAAAACGTTGCGCTGGTGAACATGGGCTAAAATGCGCGCGTGCATACTAAAACGCGTAAAATAATGGATATTCAGTTGTTTGGGCCTTTTTCGTCCAGTGTAAGGTAAGGTAAAATCTATGCATATGAACGAAGTGGCCGTTCAGGCCGAAGCTTATCCCGGTTTCTGTAGCATGAAGGGACTGGGAATATTTCTACTTTCTTTTAAATACTTATTATCATACAGACTCAAAAACGTGATGGCACTCGGTAAGGATGGTTTTTCTTTTAGGAAGAGAGTACAGTCTTATTGCCTCATGGATCTGAGGAATTTTCCGATGGACGAGCAAACATGCGAACTGTCTATCCAAAGCTGTAAGTATTCACCGTATTCTGAAACTGCAGTTAGTCTATTTCAATCATGGCGAGATACTTACCACCTGTTAGGTTAGAACCCAGACCTTCTGCACTGCTTGAGATACGACATTATACAACGCTAATCATACACAGAGCATGCGGACCATGAGGTTAGCAGTCATAACCATGAGCCCTGATTTTTTTACCGCGTGTAAATAAAGTTATCTATCTATCTATACCCCTCCTTCACCCCCGTCTCCCCACCTCCAAAGAACTGAAAAATAAATAAATAAATAAATGATATTTATAGTTAACAAGGTCTTCTACTGCAGTTGAATGGAGGACTCGTCCTAAGGGGTGTAAGACATAGCCTTTTAAATGGACTAAATTTGCTTTTACAGATCTGTACACCATCTCCACAATTTTAAACTATTTCTTTCTCTTTACAAGTAATGCATATTCTGCTTAAGAACGCCAACAAAATTTAAATTGGGCGCAGAAATAAACTGTTTCGATAAATTTTATCCTGAATTTCAGTAACCTTTCTTTTCTTTTTTAATTTTTCTCTTTTTTTTTTACGGGAAATACGAAACAGGGAAGACAAGTAAAATTCTAGTTAGGCTTAAAGATTCAAGAATATTAGTCAGGAATGTTTTCTATCTTTTCTCTGGATAGTTGGATACAATGATAAAGACCTAGTTTACGCATGGGCAACGAAGGAGCGCACACAGGTCACGATATCACCGAGACTTGCAATCCCACAATTCACTCTGGTTGAATGGCAAGTACTTTCCAGGAAAGACACTTTGGTAACAGGTATAAGTAGCGCAAATAACAAATCACAGGCAAATAGCAACATTTTTCAAAGGATTAATATTAATACGGCTTTTGTGTGTGTGGGCAGCTCAAGGTTCCAGCAGTTGACAGCGAAATTTTATGCTAAGCTTAATATCAACAATTATAATCCATCAAATATTTTCGCTCGCGCGCAATTGGTCTAAACACTTTACGTGACCGAATATTCCCCAGCTAAAACTGGGGAATATCCGAGGTTATTTTTTCGCAAGAGGGCACGGTAACCAATCCTGCAATCTGATTGGTTCTTAGCGCGGTCCGGATTTTCCTATCTCTGACCACGGTCACGGTAACGGTGAGAAACAGCGCGGGTGAATTTTCAATTTTCTTGAGTGAACTAGTGGTAATGGTCTACCTTTGCCCTTTTTACACTTCCATCGATGATTAATCAACACAAGTTCATTTCTATTCACTTTTAAATGACAAGGAAAGTCACTGTGAGTAAATTTAATTGAGTATTTTGACGCTGTAATGGCGCGTAATCCTGTGTTTCTCTCGCCACACAATTAACGCAAAAAAAAAAGTAAATTGCAGTCCAGTTTACTTCTCTGATAGTTTCTGCATTTAAGAGAATTTCTGTGGAATACACTTAACGGATTTCCTTGCTTTCTGCTACTCAATTTAAGGTAAGAAAGTCTGATTTCGAGTGATTCGCAACGACTGATAGAAATTGTTTTTGTCATACAACTTCAAACTTTGCACGAAATTTCACTCCGGAAAAACAGTTTTGTGAACTTAACTGGTGAACTAAATGCAACTAACATAAAGTAGTTCGAAATAAATCTGTTCTTTAATACATCTTTCTTTGTCTAGTATCTGAGTAGCTCGCTCGTTCGCTCGTTAGATTTTTTACGATGGCTTTTAGACGGCGCGTAAGCCAATTCAATGACAAAGTTGCGTAAAAAAAACCACTTGCAGGCCAATTTACCGCAGGAAAAAAATAAATATGTTATTTGCCGGCTTAGGGTCGGTCCGTATAGTGGAAAACTGTGACTTCGGGTCACTATATGAACCCCCAGCCGGCAAATAACATATATATATTCGCGCAAAATGGAGGCTATTGTTTATATAAACCTATAAATCAGTTTGCTTTAGTTTTTGTTCAGAACTGAGTGATATGATTAAACTGAGATCTGCTATTGTTATTTTCCGTCTGTTTGGCTCTTACTCGGTGTAGAAGACAAAGTTGAGTAGAACAATAGAGAACAAAAGAACAAAGGAATGAAGAGTAAAATGAAAGTTTGTGAGGCGATGCTCTATTGTGATGTGGCTTGTCTCTTCTAAACCAAGAAAGCATGGTGCCAACCTCCATCTCTTGTACTAACTCTGTGAGTCAATCCTTTCCGTATCTTTCTATTTTTAGAAACAGCTCTTGTGGGAGTTTTCACACGACCCCTTTTCAATACCCAATGATACCCCAGCTAAGACCATTCTTTATGAGACCCCACTTTTGCCCTCTATTTTGCATTTTCTCTCTAGAGAAACAAGATATTTCGTGGGAAACCAAGAGACCATTGCGCTAATTATAGTTCTAAAAATAGAATGATACGGGAAAGGTTGACTCTACGTTATATTATGTGTGGAGGCTCCTGGTGATGGGCTCCTGACCTCAGATATCCATGCTCTTTTAATTAACGCCACAAATTGATTTTTCCAGGAAACTTTTCTGCTCTGGCAGTTTCTCTTAGATTAAAACGCCATATTGGTTATTACATCATCCAAGACTTTATTCCCACTGCACTGATTGTCATGCTCAGTTGGGTCGGCTTCTGGATCAATGAACACAGCATACCCGCCCGAGTCTCCCTCGGTATCACCACGGTGCTCGCCATAACAACACTTCTCTTTGGTGTCCAGGCCTCTCTCCCTAAAGTCGGTTACATCAAGGCCATCGATTTTTACCTACTGGGAAGCTTTCTCTTTGTTTTTGGTGCGTTGGTAGAGTTTGCGGTCATCTGTACCGTGACAAATTTAAGGGAAGAGAAATCACGCGTTGCTTCAGAGAGGAATGAGGATTCCCCGCGTGATCCATCCACGATCCTCGCGAGTGGCTTCAACAGCCCGTCAATGGGTTTCAAAGAGCCCAAGGTAACTTTCAAGAAGATTCTGATCTTCAATCACCTCATTACTTTTTTTTAACGCTCTGTTTACTATGTGGTTCTTTTTACCCGGGGGACTTCCACATATAAAGGACGGGATTGCTCGTTGTACCTTTTGGGAGTTAGAAATATGGTTTTGGTATCTCCTTGGGTGTTAAACCTGAAAAGCTCCACAGCGGGAGCTTTCGCGTTACCTTTTAGGGTAGTGAGTGGAAAAAGTTAGTGTCACTTAATGTGTTGTTTTAGAATTGGTACCTCTTAGGGGTGAAAAAATTTCAAGGCACGCCCACAAAGCAGTCTCTTGGCACTTCCTAGGTTTCGTTTTTCAAAATTTTTGACGAGCACCTTTGTCTTTTTTATATGGAAGTCCCCCCTGGTCATTATACTCAAAGTTCTGTAAGGTTTGTCTCCCTAAAACTGCCTCCTACATCGAACACTTTCCAGGTTAGGCTACCTTGTCAAACCCTCTTTTTGCATCGTCATTGCAAGAAAATTTTCAAAAAATGGCAGCATTATATTTTTGCTCTATGCTTTCAATTGTAACGTTCAACCCAGCAGTGATATTGTTTTATTTGCAGGATTCTATTAAAACGAGTTCGCAGTCCTCTTTATGTTATCCAGTCTGTGGCAAGAAGATCGCGGATAACAGGACTAGCGATGATAAAAACACCAAGCCGTCATCCCGTGTGCGGAACATGGCTCACCCGATCGACCGAGCGTCAAGGATATTGTTTCCTCTTGCTTTTTATCTCTTTGTTATGATTTATTGCCTGATATTTGTAATTCTGTAAACTAAAACTGTAAAAAAAAGCTGAAATGAGCAAAGAGGCATGTATAAAGGACAGAAGGGATAAGACCATCTTGCTAAGAGTACTGTGTTTAATGTAAAAAATACCCTTCATTTTTGACATTTCTTCTCAACACGAACGTTAACTGTTAAAAGTTTATAGTGGTCTCTGCACTTAACTACAACTAGCTAGTTTTCAGGCATGTCACTTAAACGAAAGAAACAAATATTGCAAATTAACACAACAGGCTTAAAATCGTAGTTGGCCGGAGGCATACCAGCTGGTTATTTACACGTGTGACCGAGGAGTTGAACTAGGGTCTACTAAGAAACAACTCCACCTTAGTGGTCAGAGCGGGACTTAAACCTGCGACCTGCGGATTTCAAGTTCGGCGCCCTAACCACTGGTGGACCGTGCTTCCTCCAACTTGATGTTTTGGGATTGAGAAGCAACTACTAAAGTGATCAGACTGTAACAGCAACTCCTTCTCTTTCTCTTGGAATGATGACGGGAAAAAGTAGCCCGGAGGAAACTGAAGGAAAGCCACCTTCGGACACCTCACTTCCGCCACGTCTCGTCCAGAATATGCTTCCAGCGGTTTCCTGTACCAAGGCAACGCGTGGCAAGACAGTCAATTGACTCTGGAGACGAGAATAACTCCTGTCTCGGTCCCAGTCCAAGTTTTTAAGCTAGCATTTTTTTTCTCTCGAGTGTCTTCCTTATGCGTAGAATTTTTGTCGGGGAAAACGATGAGCTTATTCATAATTTTTCAAATAATGATTTAGATCTTTTTGTAATATTGCATCAGAAGTCCAGTTTTGTACATAGCCGGGCTCATATGCGCATGCGTAAGTCATCAACCCATTACAAGCTGATTGCAAGTTCACCTCCCGGCTTGTTTCAAGTTTTTCGTTGATGTAAATCGACAGATCTAAATTGCGAATCTCGCGAAAGAGAACAAGTGCATAAAACTCCTAGAATTCTGTCAATAAATTTTTATTTACTATTATGCCATGGAACCCGGCCCCAGAACATGTTTTACCCCTGTCGCAAGAAAAACGATAAATTTAATAGAGGATGGGAGCTCGTGGAATGGATCGACTTCATCGCAGCAGTTTCTGAATTCAGTTTTTCATGACTGATTTTATTCATTGTTATTGTCATCTGAAGCTGCATACCATCAGTTGTGCGGGCTCCAATACGTTTCTTCAACTCTAAAACGCGTCGTAGTTCTATTTCCCCGTATGCAAAAACTGTGCGCACCCAGTCATAGAAAGTACATATTTGTACTTGTACGAAAACATAAGGGGACTTGAGATTTGAGTGCGAGAACGATTTCTCATTTCTAGTTCGCAGGCTTCACATTATCATGAAGCATACCCAACTCATCCCATGAGCCCAGGCTCCCTCTCCTTGACCTAAAACCAACACGAAAAGCGAGGGCTCTGGAAACGTCACTGTTTTGACAATCGATAATCGTTCTCGTACTGAATCTCGTAACACAATCTTAAGGTCCTTAATTAATCAGTATTGTGTTCCAAAAGCAGCTTTTTACTTTGTGCGGGTAATTCTGATAATACCTGAGTTATGATTATGAAGCCAACTGTTGCATTATTGATTCAAGCTTCTGACTAGGACTGCTAAAACTAAATGCGAAAAAGTTTTACTTTTAATATCGACCTGGCACCTGTGAAGCTTCATATGGCTTTTTGTTTGATTATCGTTATTGTAGATTTTCCAAATTGCTCTTGACGATTCCATATTCAAATTGTGAGATTGTTTTAATCAGGAGGAGGTCCAATACCAATTTCAATTTTGAGATGAATTGTCGGTGCACTCTGGCTGCGATACAAGAACACTGTTTGTGTTACACTGTTTTGCATAAGAACAAACCTTAAGCCTCCTGCCTTAAGCGTGGAGTGAGGGTTCTACGATTTGGTCAAATAATCTAGCCACCTATTCCCCTAGGCACATTTTGAATACATTCAATAACTGCGTGATTATAATGTTACCCGCCTAAAAGTCGGGAATATTCAACTTAGCAGGGTTCCTCGAAACACAAATTTGCTGATTTTAAAATGGCTTAAAATGACTTCAGTCTAAAAAAACCCACAAGGGCACGGTCTCCGAGTCAAACTATTCGGTTTTGTCAAATATTGGAATTATTTTCTTCAAAATTAACGTTGCACCAGCTGCAGGCGAGGTGTACTGCAGGGAAGAATTCATTAGCGATGAAAATTACGAACTGCTAACAGCTTAAAAGCTTCATTGGCACAAGTCATTTACTAAAACAAACAAGTTTTCACAAGCGCTACTCTACTCACAAGACGATGATGTATCCAGTACTTGTTTTGCTGTTTTGGCTGAGTTTTATTAACCAGAGCGTTTCAGGACAAGCTGGGAACACAACAAGGTCAGACTATATCTAGATAGCTTTCTAGTTTAATCTGAAAAACGATAATTGGGGTATTCAAATTGCTATTTGTAAATAGCAGTTTGCGTTAGACATGTCCGAAATAAATCATATCCGTTGGTATTAGTGATAAGTGATAAGTGTATACTGTCTTCAAGCCTTGTATTATCTTCATTAATTGCGGCTTCCTGAAGCTCTCAACATGACTGCCGATTTTAAACATGTTATCGCAAATTTATGTTTTCAATGTTACAGTCAGGTTATGGTACACTCAATTTTAAAAGTATCCCCGAAAAAACAAATGCGGCGCTTAAAACTGTCTCTAATAGAATTGTTATAAGTATCACCGCCAAATGAGGCCTTGAAATTTAGTAATTGACGGCTCTTTAAAACCTGTAAAATATTTTTCTAATACTTCAGGGAGAAAGTGTTGTACGCATGGATTTTAAAGATAGTATTTTCGAAACTTTTTGTGTCAGTCGACGCGCTAACATTTCGATATGGAACTCGACTGATACTTCTTCGTGCGAGTCAATTTTTGTTGAAAACACGGAAAGAATAAATTCTAAAAACTGACTAGAGTTTAGATTTCATTGCCTATTCGAAAGGCTTTCTTCTAACAGGTGAATCTGAATTTTAGCCAAGTTTTTTTTCTGGTCGACTTCTCCTACTTCCGAAAGCAAAACAATTCCAGCAGAGCAGGCGCTGGCCACATATGATGGTATAGAACCGCTAGCTGTTAGATTGAGGAAATTATATGGACGTTAATATTAATACTACACAGTGAAGGAAAAGATTTCAATCGAAATCCGAATTGAACGCTAAAACCCCATTGAGCCAAAGTAACCCACTCACCAGGGGGGCGGCATTGTCGTGAAACTTCCCAACCAACATTAGGTTCCAGCTGGGTTACCCTGTCCAAATGTATATGGATTACTGACAAAGCTTTTCTTCTTATTAAACGATTAGACTTTAATGCAACCTCGATTCAAACGCGAAGTAAGAACGTGACGGATTTTAAGTTTTATTAAAATTATAGAAGTATTTTATTAGAATTTTAAATTATTAAAATTGTAGAATTGTAGAATTGTAGAACTGTAGAATTGTAGAACTCTAGAATTGTAGAATTGTAGAATTGTAGAATTGTAAAATTGTTAGAATTGTAGAATTATCATATTACTACTGTGCATATTTCTGTTTTTAGTGTAAACACGACTCCACAAGCAAACTTATTGCTTTAAACTAAATTGTGTGTAAATAAAGGATTGCTGTTGTTTTTGTTGTCGGCTTGCTCCGTCAAGTGGCCTCGTTCTTTTTTTGAACATTTATGGAACGAGACGGAGTCGAGGTCCAAAAACACGTAAAAAAGAACAAGGCAATTATACAACCATCCTGACCGAACAAACTTAGTCAATAAAGGATAAAGAACAAAATTTTCTTGCGGGACACAACGTGAAATCCCGATCTGACAAGATAACGCCATCTTGTCCGCTCACTACAGAGCTAGCTATGTAATAATTTGAATTAGAGCGGCTTTCAATGGAGTGTCGAAAGTAATCAGGCAATTACTTTGGTGTTGGTTTTGGTTTCGGTTTTGTTACGGTTTGGGATTGGCTGAGTAGTCTAATTGGTAAGTAACTGGTTTGGTTTGGTTTTACGACACTCAATTGAAATTCGCCCTATTATAGAGGTAACGACTATTACTTTTATCATTATCTTGTAAAAATCTATAAGTAAAAAATAAGTGGAACATTTCAGAAATGACACAGGCATGCTAACATCAAAAGCGGCCGCTGACACCACTCGCATCCTGGGAAAGTTGCTTGATGGTTACGATAAGAGGTTAAGGCCGGATTTTGGAGGTAAAGTTGTTTTCAACCATAATTTTCAAGTTTGAAAGTTAAATAAGCTTTCAAAAAGTAGAGCCTGCAATAATCTAAAAGGCCCAGGTTTGATTTCAGTCTGGTGCCATATGCGGGTTCAGTTTGTCGTTGGCTCTCGCCTTGCGCTGAGGGTTTTTCTCCGGGTTCTCCGCTTTTCCTCCCTCCGCAAAAACCAACATCTCCAAAGTCCAAATCGACCAGGATGGAGGACCCAATGAAAACCAGCTATAGCTGATGTGGCTTCCTCTCTAAATATTGTAATTTATTTATTTTAGTAGGATTAATTAATTCTCTTAAGTTTGGCGTCCCAGATCAGTTTATAAACTGTATTTTACTGTGGCTCCTGATTTTACTGATATATTTTATCGCTTTAGTGATATTTATATAGATCTTTACAACACTATCTACATGTTTCTGCCGAGTTTGATTCACTATAGCTAAGATTTGTAGGATTTACATTCTCGTCCAAACCAGGCAGGTTCACAAGCATGCGACTCCAAATCTGGTCTCCAATCTGGTCAACGTTACCCCAGGTCCAGAGGTTTTCGCTGATATTTTGTCGCGTTTCTCTTATTCACATCAGGAGAAGAATGAAATTGAGAAAGACGACCTCTAGGACCAGGGTGGATCTACATGACTTTTTATGTCCTTTATTGCGAATTTCGTCCATGAATTGTAAAGCAAACGAATGGCTCTGATCTTATCTCTCAGTCACGGTATTTTGAGTTATTTTGGCCACATACAAAATTACATTTAAATGGTAGGAAACCTGAAAATAACAGTTTAATAAGATTGAAAAACACCAAAGAGATAATGATAAACCATAAAGGAACAAGGATGGCTAAGGATGGAGAAGATTAACGCGGATTACAAACGACGAATTTGAAAAATTGAGGCTAAACTTTTCAAGATGCGCAAACCGTGACTGAGCTCCTTTAGGATGTCCATAAAACTACGTACTATAACCTAGCAGGAAAGCTAACATCTTAGTAGCCCGGCGGAGGGGGGGGGGGGGTGGTGGTACATCCAGAATAATTGGTTGGGGATGTACGGCCCGCTTCCCAAATTTATGACCAAAACCTGCGATTTTCCCAAAAATTCGATACCCTATTTATAACCGTTGCGGCTGGCACGGTTGCCCTATAAACATAATTGATGTAGGGCTTTTGTTGATAGTCCTATGGATTAAGTAGCTTCCTCTGAAAAACATACCAAATTCAAGACTAGAGGACAAAGCCATACCCTATTTATGACCAAAACGGCCGAAAAACCCTACCCTTTTGGGCCCCACATACCTATAGAGCCCACATAAGGGAGTAATGCCCTCTCCCGGGCTTAGTAGTTGTCGAGGGACAAATGAAACTGGGGCTAATGCCTCTTGTGTCTCGAACACTCGTTAACAGCAGCTTTGTATAAATAAAATACTTGTAAGACGTTGTTTTAAAGTCTTTTAAGGTGACTAGCAACAATTTCCAGCACATTTGTATGATACCATCATTGTTCAGGATCATATGACAAGGAGTGGTAGTAGATATATTAAGTGATGAGAGAGAGCTGGAAACCGCTGTCAGCCTCCTTTTAAATTCGTTACATATTTTCCTTGTGTTTTCAGGATCCCGGTGTAAAGTCAACATTTCCATACACGTGTTGTCAATGGTTCCTATCAAAGAAATTGACATGGTAAGTGCATCACGTGACAAATGTTGTCTTGTTGCCAGGCTCTCTCCTCGGGCCCATGCTTCTCCTGCTCCAAAATGACCGAGATTGGAATTTTTAAAATGGAGACCACAGTGCATGCAGACGCACCAAAATGATTGGTTAGAAACTACACGCTTCTTTGTAATAACGTATTCAGAGAAACCATTTTCGGAAATCAATCTAACGTGATCCATTCCGTTGTTATTTTCGTTTTGAATACAGGAAGTAACTGTCGTGATGTTCTTTCGTCAACACTGGATAGACACGCGTCTGGCGTATGGACCTTCTCTTGGAATTCAGAAAATAAAGCTGTTGGGGAACATTGTCGACCAAGTGTGGCTGCCAGACATATATTTTGTGAATGATTTGAGCGACAAAACGACTTGTGGGGATTTTCTGTTTGAGGTCACTCAGGAAGGCATTATCACACACAGTTGCAGGTCTTTTAACGTTTGTTTTTGCTTCGGAATGATGTTCTCGCGTAGGACTTAAGCTTGTTGCTTTTCACAATCATCTTTGTTTTTCTTTCCAAATTTTCAGGAGGAAACTTCGTTTATACTGTCCGATGAATCTGCGAAAATTTCCAATGGACGAACAAGTCTGTGATATGGCTTTTGAAAGTTGTGAGTATAGAATCAAACTGGTCTTTTTATGACGGTGTTGTATTCTGTTTACTTAAGTACTGATTTTGAAAATGTCTCGAAATGATTCGCTGATGCCTTGAAACTCTGCGGTTGTACAACGGTGGGTTCGCAAAAGGAAACATTTATGTTTGTGGTGGACTCCAAAGCGATATAACTGGGCTGTGACTGTATCTAAGTGACATGTCGGTAAGCAAAGGTTTACCAGATATCTAGCCTCTGTCTGGCTAATTCTAACTTGTTGTGATCTTTTTTCAGTTTCTTACACTATGGATGATATTATCTTGGACTGGCTTTCTGATAAAAAAGGGTCCCTGCGTGTGTCACATGACCTGAAGATCCCACAGTATACTCTAGTTGGCTGGGAACAAACCTCACAAGTTCAAGAGTATAGCACAGGTACATTGCATTACTTCAAGTGGTGTTCAATGTGATGAAATACAATGAATATTTTGCGGGAAATTTCCAGTGGATTTTCGGATTTTTGAACTCCTTTTCTGTCCTGAATAACTCTTCTTCCCATATAATGTAATTGTATATAATTTTATAATTGTATATTGTTGTTCACCGAAAAATGTAAACATGTACAGTGCGGTGTGCTTCACTGTGAAACGTACAACAAATCTACAATCTGTAATTTCTACTTGCCTATTTGACAGAATCTTCTCAAAGTAAAATTTTGAGGTTCCAGAAAGAAAATAAGTTGTTTTAATTGAAGCTTTAGTAACGACAATCCACTCATTTTATTCCTCAGGTAATTTCAGTTCATTGTCAACAAAATTTCTTCTACAAAGACAACTCGGTTATTACGTTCTTCAAGATTTCATTCCAACTATTCTCATTGTGGCTCTAAGCTGGGTAGGTTTCTGGATAGATGAGCGTTCTGTGCCCGCCCGAGTCTCTCTCGGTATCACCACAGTCCTAGCCATAACAACACTCATGTTTGGCATCCAGTCCTCTTTACCGAGAGTTGGTCACGTGAAAGCGATTGACGTCTACCTGTTGGGTAATTTTCTATTTGTGTTTGCTGCCCTGGTTGAATTCGCCTTCATTTGTTCCTGTACAAAAGTATTTTCGCTAAACAAGGATGAAATATCTAATGAAAAACCCTTCCACTCGTCTGTGAGTCCGTCTGCGCATGCGGCATTCGAGGAAAGAGATAAAACGGAAACAGGTTGCAAGGAGACTGGGATTCTACAACGAGTCTTAAATGAAACCAAACAGGACGAGCTTCAGGTAAGAATTTTTCTTACGGCGTTTTCCAAAATGACAGTCAGATAGAGGTTAGCCTAAATAAGAGAGAACTTTTGGCGGGGGCACTCCTATTAGCTCACCGAATTTGAGACAAGTGGACATCCTCGTTCCCAAGTCGGGCTTTTCCCTAAGTAGGTTGGCAAGGAGGCAGAAGAGTTCTTCGGCTTTATGGGTATTGACTTTCAATTTTCACCCAACCAAGTAATTAATTTTTCTGTGTAACTCCTGCTGAGACTTATATCATCACGAAAAAAAAGTAAAAAGCATGTGATTGGCTTTGGTTTCAGGTCGCTTAACTTCAGTAATGTATTTTACTTTAGTAGTATACACGACCCCACAAGCTTTGTAGCTTTAACTCTTATCGTGTCAAAATAAAGGTTTTAAGTTATGTTATGTTATGTTAACGTCGATCTTCCCGCGTCAACAGAGGTTTACTCAAGCCTCAGCATTTCCCCTGTCTTCTCATTTCTAACTTTCTGTTTACACCGCTGTTTTGCAGGTAAAGGATTATGAAGATAGAAATTATAATCCGTCCATAAGCTTCGACACTGCATTTCATAAACCTCCAGCCGCCCGGCCCGCGGGATTTTTCAGGAAACCAACGCGTGCCAACTCTGTGAAGCTTCCAAAACGAGGTGCAAACTGCACTAGTCTCCTGCGCGAGCCCAATGTTGTTGATAAACTCAGTAGAAGATTGTTTCCTCTAGCATACGCATTGTACCTTTCAATCTACTTTGCAGTGTACTTCTTTGCAGATATTTGAGATTTAGCTTGTCATTTATCAAGATCTGGACTTGTTAGTCAGTTCGTCATTGAAAGTTAAAGTCGCGTACTTGTTTAAACAAAGTGAAATTTTAATACGCAACGATTTCGATCGGAAGGGAGTGAAGGTGGAGGAAATGGGAGGAAGGGGGTCTTGCCATCGTCTTCATTTGCACTGATCATAGATCCTGCGATGTGGGAAACTTCACAAGAACTTATTATTGCCCCTTGTGTACGTGACCTGTTTCTATTTATTTTTGAAATATGTTACTTTGAAGTTTACTAAACCCTTGGACTTCAGTTTCAAGTACTCTGAATAGGGTAGCGTTTTGTACAAATTCACACTATTATCAAATTCATAGCGTTTGCATCTCTTGCTGGAGTAAAATGCATGCATTTAACTTTCTTTTTGATAATGTTTACTTTCTTCTTGACCCTGAATCGTCCTTTTTGATAGACTTTATTATTAAAACAACGCAGCCAGTCAGTCAGTCAGTCAGTCAGTCAGTCACTGAGCCAGTCAGTCAGTCAGTCGGCCGGTGGGTTAGTTAGTCAGTCAGTGAGTCAGCCAGTCAGTCAGTGGTTCAGTGAGTCAGTGAGTCAGTGAGTCAGTGAGTCAGTGAGTCAGTGAGTCAGTGTGTCGGTGAGTCAGTGAGTCAGTGAGTCAGTGAGTCAGTGAGTCAGTGAGTCAGTGAGTCAGTGAGTCAGTGAGTCAGTGAGTCAGTGAGTCTGTCAGTGAGTCAGTCAGTCAGTGAGTCTGTCAGTGAGTCAGTCAGTCAGTGAGTCACCTAGTCAGTCATTCGTTAGTCGGCAAGTCAGTTTTACCCTTACAATTAAATAAAGAAGACACAAAACAATAATTCTTTTTCAAAGTTCTGTGTTGCCTTTATAAAGTAGCCAGCCCTTTAGCAGAAATTACTTCACACGACAGCTCTGTCAAATTATACAACGAAACCATATCTTTGTATATAATTGTATAATATTAAAAAATGATATAATCCAGTGGCTAATTATGGGTCTTGATATAGTCAGAAGAGACCACATGACCTGAGCTTCATTTGGTTTTGTATCAAGGGTTTATTACATATTCACCTTGCTTTCGTAACAAAATTGGAACAAAATAAGCTAGGACAGCGGAAATACACGTTGTGGCACCCAAGGAGTAGAACGCGATAGCGTAACTCTGGAGTCCGTCATAAATCCATCCAGCGATCAGCGGTCCAAGTGTTCGCGGAATGGCGATTACAAAGAAAGTCATTCCTAAACCGTACGAGACTTTCTGGGGACCCAGAATGTCACAAACAATAACTGGGTTTATAATTAAGTAACATCCTCCGAACAAACCAAATATGAAAGCATCTATGGCTAAAATGGTGAAGGATGCTGTAACAGGTACAACAAAATTGCTTAAGCCTACAACAAGAAAGGCGATTTGAGCGATGTAAACGCGATTGAAGCGTCGGATATCCGAGATGCGGCCTAAGATGACACGACCGAAACCTGATCCGATAGTCACAAATGTTAACAGTAGGGAGGCACGAGTCTTGTCAATTCCAAGGTCTTCAGCCAAGCGAACCTGAAATAAATCAGAAATTAAAAACTGATAACGTAAATATTCAGTAACGGAGGAAAACTGAGCACCATCTGACCTCCAATGAATGTATTAGGCTAACGAGGAATAAAACACAAATAGCGGTAATAAACATATTAAACTTACGCATTTTAATAACTTGACGTTTCATATGCTACGCAACATACATTTTCAAAAGTGGAATAAAGACCGTTACAATTTTTGAAAACTATATATGAAATGTAAATAAGGGGTCTGGAAACGTCGGTCTTTATTCCACTTTTGAAAATGTATGTTGCGTAGCATACGAAACGGCAAGTAATTAAAATGCGTAAGTTTAATATGTTTATCACCGCTATTTGTGTTTTATTCCTCGTTAAACTACGATGGCCCAAGAACAAAAGCTTGTATTAGGCTAATAAACGGTTGCTAAGCAACAGAATGCCTTGATGACGAGACAGCTTTTTGTGTAGTCGTAAGAGTTTATTCTAGATTTTGATTAGATAATACGAAGCGGTACCCGAGCCCTTCAGCAAAGATTTTCAACAAACGACACTTTTCTTGGACATTTCAAAGCTTTCAAGCAGTTATCTGCCTTATGTACAATTTCTAACAAGATCTATTGAAGGGGACAGACACCCGAAAAGGTTGAAAGGAACTTATGATGAAAACTCACCAAATGAACAAAAGGGACCATGTAACCGAGCATAAAGATGAAAATGACAGCGATCCACATGAAAAATGCTTTGTTGCTCAAAATCTCCCAGTCAAACAAAGGCTTTGTTTCTGTTTGAGAGGTTGTGACGTCACTATCGTGTGGGCGCACGCCGTGTCTTGGCCGATAAACCAGTGCAAATCCAGACAAAAGGAGAAATGCTCCCGAGAGCACGCGAAACATGTTGGCCAGGCCAACATGAATGAATAGTTGTTGCATGGTCGGGCTAAGAACACTGCCCCCAATTGCACCACCGAGGGCCATTATACCATTGGCAAAGCAAAGTCTGGCTTTAAAGTACTTTGTGAGAATCAGCAAATCAGCGAAATACACCAAAGACGCACCCATACCCCACAACAAGCTGTAAGTTAGGTACAACATCGGGAGACTGGTGACGAAGGAAGAGCTCAATAACCCAATAGAGCAGGCCAGGGTACCAAGTAAGGCAACTACCCAGCATCCGTAGCGTTCGCCGATGACAGTTCCAAGAGGGGAGAATAAATAATATGTAGATACGGCTAGAGAGCTCACCCATGCTATAGGAAAAAACAAAACAACGATGAGAAGGTGTGAGGCGCGTCTTAAACAGGAAATAGCAAGAAAAGATCGAAACTTGATCAGTCAGAAAGGAAAACATGCAAATATTCTTAGTTTCGCTAATGTTAAATAGTTGTGTTTAATTAAAAAAAGGTCAAACTTGAAATTGAAAAATCAAGCAAACATGTCTATAAAATGTTCACCTTAAGCGCTGGCCAAACGGACTCGCAAGTAGTCGCAAATGGAACCTGCTTAGATACTTGCATAGAGATACTTCCTCGCAAGTAAACGCAAGTTGCAAAAAAACTTGCATCGACTTGCATGCAAATTTCATCTAAACCAAAGTTAGTGCAAGTCATCACAAGTCAAACGGAGTCTCAAGTAGACCCAAACTTTCAGGGCTTTATAATTTATTTGTGGTTGGGTAAAACATCCTCTTCACAGGCCAGCTATGATACTAAGAAACTGTTAAGCATAGTCAAGAATGTAACAAGAATCAAGTGTTAAGTCAAAGCACTAAATATGAGTTTACCTGTTTCTGCTCTTGATTTGTTAAATTCGTCGATTAGGGACCATTCATTTTTTATGAGGGAAGGGGGGCTGGTGGGATTTGGGAAGCACCATTTAAAAATCGCATGACCCCCCCTCAGCTTACCAATTTTTTTCACGTGGCCCCCCCCTTATAGCGGTCATTTTTTGGGATGACCCCCCCCAAAAAAAATTGAACAAACAATATTTAGATTTCAACTTTTTTAATATTTCTCTATTATCCCCCTACTTCACGTTTTGTGCTCACTGTGAAGACAATATTTACAATCCCTATACTACAGAGAGCTGTTGTTTGAAAAACAAATCAAAAGAAAGAGAAGTCAATTTCGGATCTCCTAGTTATGGCTCGCCCTGAGCGTGTGGCATTTGGCCTCTCATTGGCATCTCCCTCATCTGAATTGATGAATGCCCACAGTTTTAATGTAAAGCAGATCAAATGTATAGAAGCTAAGTTGACGAAGGTCACGCAGGACATGGAAGCACTAGAAAATAAGAGCAATTATAACAGCATCTTCAAGGGCATACTCAAACATGCACAGCACATCAACAAAAGGAGAAGGAAAAAAGAAAACCGCAGAAAGTCAAATGCAAGAAAGAGGAAGCGGACTGAAAACAACGTCCAACGCGTTTATGGAATCTGTGTTGGAAACCCGTTAGGAAATGATCTTCCACAATGCCTTGTGTACCCTCCTAGAACGGCCGTCCCGGAAGGGTGTATTAAAGTTGAGGATGTTGTCACGTCGTTATTTAGAAGAGATGGGCCATACATCGCACAGCTCTTGGAAGGGAATTATTTCACCAATGCTGCAAGAAGCAGAATCACCACCAACCTTGAGTAGGAAGTCAGAGATTATGTCTACACCTTCATGTACCCTGAAGAGTACACTCTGACGGAAAGCATTGCTGCTTCTTCCAGCATCGGTGAAAGAGACTCCCATAGCAGCACAAGTGGCGACGAAGAACTCGACGACAGCGAAGATGAAGATGAGTGCCAGTGAAAGTTGCATTCGAAAATAACAGTGTTAAATACTTCTTTTCAGTAACTACAAATGCTTTTTTGTCGCCAAACGTTTTTTTAAAGCAGAAGGAAAGTTTGTAATAAATTTGTATCCTGCGTTCTATGTTTATTCTATAGCAATTTTTTTGATATTCAAACATCATGCCATTTTAAAGTTTTACTAAAATATTTCACGTGACCCCCCTTTTTCCCTTATTTTTTTGGGATGGCTCCCCCTCGAAAGCCATTTTTTTTCGCATGGCCCCCCCCCCCCAAATCCCACCAGCCCCGCCTACCTGATAAAAAATGAACGGTCCCTTAGCGCAGCATAAATGACTCCAGAACTGGTTATTAGTCCTCCAACGAAAAATTCCATCAAAAATGTTGTTCCAAGAACCACCCACGCCCAACCTCTGTCATAGTGAGCCTCGTTATCAAGATGAGGTATTTCATTTAACCCAGCCTCTTCGTCGGGATGAGGTTCTTTAAAAACCTGAACGAGATTCGAGATTCAATCCGTCTTTACACCGGGCTACAACGTCACGAGATGGCTCATTGTTATATAGAGTCTCTGTAGCAGGATGAGGTTTCTTATCACAGCAGGCCTGGGCATCGAGTTGAGTATGCTGACTGTCACTGGCATATACAGCCTCTGTATCAGGACGAGGTTTGTTCTCACAGTAGGGCTTGGCATTAAGTCGAGTATGTTGGATGTCACCGTCCTGTAGATTCTCTTCATCATAGGGAGGTTCTTCTTCGTTAACATCTTCAACATCATTTGAGCAAGTCAGTTTCCATCCAATTTCGTTTGCTTCGATACAGCTCTGACTGTCTTGATCCATCTGTTTTTCTTTTCAAACTTGGTCTAAATTGTAGCGTGCAAATTCAGATTGCCTTTTAACTCTACCAATATATAGCTTAAACCAGGGCCGATATTTATCTGCTCTACACACATTTACTATCAAACTGGGCCAAACTGGGCCAAACTGGGGGTGACAAATTGCCACGCCACGTAAGTGCGCCTTTGCTCATAAGTTATAACACCAATTACGATTCTTGTTAGCGAACGTTATTTTACTTCACTCTTAGCACATGCCACGCCACGTTCTCCGGTACAAAACTCATTTTTGATAGATATGTGATTAACTGCCATTTAACTTAACATAAACTTTATTTTCGCAGCAAACACCTGTTAAAATTAAAATTCTACAAGCAGAAATATTTTAACTTACTGGGCTAGGAATCACTTTGCTGTTTGTTTCTGTCATCTTAGCGACTAATATATATAGGAGTGTTACCGTAAAGAGAATCTCTTTCATTCTTTGCCTCGCGCTTTTAAATATCACATCGGGAGCACGTGCATAAGAAGGGGGCGTTTTTTTGTTTGTTTGTTTTTTTTGTCGTTAATGCAAATATCAATTTGCTGTTGTGTTCATTAAGTTGCAGTCAGAGGTTTTCTGCTTTATCAATCACCAATCAACTAGAAAAACTACCTCAATTATGGTCCTCTCTAACTTAAAATATCACTACAACACATTCTTTCAGAAAACGAAAAAAAAAAATTCAAATGAAATTCAAATGAAGCTGTAATCGCCTGTAGGTTGGAAGTACATTTCGTGTACATTTTCGTGATCATTAACATTCAATAGGCTTTTATAAATGACGCAAGTAGATCACACGGCGCGGCCTATCTAAAGAGCACTTACAGAATTTTTCGTGACTTTCCCGGGCACTGCTCGAGGGAATCTTAAAAATCCTTAATTCATGGACATTCCGCAGAAAAAAAGAAATTACCTTTCAATTCGGCCTGTTAACTGGATGCTACTGTTTACTCCCGATAAGTGTTGGAGACGATATGTTTCATTGTTAAAACGTTCAAACAGAACAGGTCTGTGCGCAAATCGCGTAAAGAGACAGTAAAGTGATGTAAGTTCCAGTGGAGGTACTCTGGCAGCACGAGATAGAGAATGGAATGAACACGTGCAAAACAAAAGACAAGAAAACAAACTATACTAAGTTATATTTGAAACCACTTTTTCATTATATGCAAGTTGATAAAGTAATTTCTTGGCTTTTAAATAAGATTTTACCACTTTGAGCATTCCCTCCGTTGTTTCTCAATTGTCCTGGGCCCAGGCTAAACACAGGTCTCATCATCAAATCCCAAGTATACTTTGCTGATAGATGAGTTTGGAAACGTCATTTGTACATCTAAGGAAGAGGAAAGCCCAACTCCTATCGCTGATGTGGACATCATGGTAAAAGAAAGGCTGTAATTACCTCAAAAGGGTACTGAAAAAGGGCTATCTAATCACCTTAAAGAACGTAAGACATGTTCACTGGCAGTGAGAGGAGATGATCTATGGTCGCTTACTGGCTAGCAATGAGAACTTGTGATTAACTATCTGTTCATTAGACATTAGTTATCTCTTGTTTCAGCGATTAACTTCAATAACACTCCTAATCGTTTTTTCTCAGAGAAATCAAAACTGGTTTTATGCCACAATAATAAGCTTACCTAAATTTAAATGATGGCTACATGGTGTTTTTCCCACAGAAGTAAAAGACATAAGCACGTTATACAAAAACGACCAATTACCTTAATCACGATCATAATTAACAAATAAAGAAGCCTCGACTGTGCTCTGTTGCAAAGCACGCAGGATCCAGGAAGCGGTAGAACACGAAAGAAGTGTAGGGGAAAACACGGAACGTAGGAGAGTGATTTTCCCTTCTTCTTGAGTGCTCTACGGCTTCCTAAGTGCTTTACAACAGAACAGAACAATAGCAGAAAGTATCTCCTGTCTGATCTTTGTTCACAATCTTGGTGCAGTAACTATGCTGTTCCACGAAGCCTTCGCGGGATCTATTCCGACCACCGATAACTGATCGGTCTTAGACATCAGAAAATATTTGAGTTTTCTCCTCCACATTATGCCGCATCTTTATTTCCACGGTTAGGGCTACCGTCCATACCGTCACGAAAACGGAGCTTTTCGTAAACGCTCTTCAAACCGTAGGAGTTTGAAAACGCCGGCTTTTCGTTTTCATGTGGACGAAAAACATTTGATGGGTTTTGCGAGTGAAACCTCCGTTTTCAAATTCCCGGCTTAGTGTGGAGCGGGGGCTTAATATTTGTTGTGCAGCTTCAATCAACTAATGGATACAACCTGCTGGTGGAAGTGTACTAGCCTTATTCTAATTCAAATAAATGTACCCAGACACAGCCTGGGAAAAGGAAAAATGACGGAAAATTCTGCGCAAAGAAGCCGATATATCGTGTATAGATAGTTATATTTTAGTAGCTACACGCTGTGGTGACGGTTTATGAAATTAAGCCACAGAGCTAGAAAGGACTGATTCCAACCACTGTTGCGAGCTTTGAAACCTTGGATTGATAGAAAAACCTTCCAAATAAATGACTTAGTTATTTCTCATTCCCAATGGAAGATTAAAAACTGCATTGTTAAGAAAAAACTTCAACGTACCCTGATTTCTGCTCTTGGTATTCTAGCAAGTCCGACAATGTTTCTTCAAATCTGTTCAGTTCTCAAACTGGTACAAATAAACGACATCGTGATGGTGACTACAGTTTTCATATATTATATGTTGTCTTATATTATCACCCTCACAATAATTAAATGCTTTAAGTAATAATCACTATATAGATATTTTCAAAGTTTAAGTATAGTCAGGGCCGAATGGCGTTCATTATCTGATAAAAACGATATCATACAATCGTGTTACACGTCAGTAATTTCTCCTGTCGTAAACGGTTCAATGAAACCCCAATATACCATTGAATAATACCATAGCATATATTGTGAGCAATTGAAATATTAGGTCCAATATTGATTGCCAATTACGAGTTACTCAGTTGCATTAACGTACAAAACAAGTGTTCCAAGATCTTTGTCGTAAGAAAATAAAACGTAAGCAAACCAAACTTTTGTTCGGCATGCAATTGGTGAAAAGAGTGAAAGCAGACTTGGTTACAGCCTAAATCGAGTGTTCAGTATTATTCAGTATCAGGCGGTTAGTCAGTTAATTTATATGGGCGGGTTTGTCAAAGCTATTGCCTGAAGCAAATTTGATTCATTGTGAATCGATTGACACTGCCGATCCACGTAAAACAATACTGAGAATTGGGACTGAAACTCATGCGTAGCAACGTGGGTGGTCGCTTGATCTCGGATTACTAACACTCGTTGTTGATCAAAGTTCATGTACAAGAAACATTTTCAAAAGGCGGAAAAGTCATACATGTATATTATGGGAGGCGATTTCAATGACTAAACAAAAACTACAGCCGCTTCCTTTCAACATGGTAAAAGTCACCCACAATGAACCCTGTGTTCAAACTTCAATGCTGACGACTTTGATTTTGCCACCGGCAAATAATTCGTACGCAGTAGAGAGGGCCAAACACAATAAAAGAATAATTTAACCCCCCCCCCCCCCCGAGTAATATAACGTGTCCTTCCCCGTTGGGCCATTCTTTATTTAAGAAATAAAAAACATGTTCCGTGTTTCTATCGAGTTTTACAACATAACTAAAGCAAAGGGCGCGCTCTGATTGGTTAATTTAGCGTCTACTATCTGCCCATGGGTGTACGCTGCTGACGTGTGTGCCACTGTTTACAAAGCAAATCTTTTGACAGACATTGTTTCCAAAGTAATGGCCGACGTTCTTCTGCCAGAAATGCGAAACGGTCTTCACAGTTGTGTGAAGATGAAACTTTATCGAGTTACTGGTGTGCAGTCGGTTGTCATGAATGAATTTTCGCGCGCTTGTTTTCTCATGTCATGTAAGACTACACGAACATTTTTTTGTGATGTAGCTCAATAAAAGGACTTCTGTTGTTCCAATGTCTCAATGTTACGTTATAAAACAAATGGTAAACGCCATAGCGTGCACTATTGAGTTATGGATGCACTTGGGAGGTTTCCTAATCACTCAGGAAGCTAGAGTCGCACTCGGCTATCGCCTCGTGCGACTCTTACGCTTCTTTCGTTCTTAGCAACCTTCCGCGTGCATCCATAACTCAATAGTGCACGCTATGGCGTTTACCGTTTGTTAATTAGTATAAATCTGCTAGCGTTCTATCACGAATGCCGTTCTCTGATTGGCTACACTAGTCACTATCTATTCTGTGATAGATGGTGAGTAACGTAGCAGTGTCCCTTTGCTGACAAAATAATGGCCGCTGGCGCTTTCGAAGTGTCTGAGAAAAGGGTTTCGATGAGTTTTGAACGACAAGTAGGTTTATACTAAAACTATTCGATTATTCGCTCTCGCTGCGCCCTCGTCAACTATCACGCGATAGAAATCTCGAGCTCATTATCTAATTGTTTAATAGAAACACGAGTGGAAGTTTGGGAAAACAATAAATGCTGTGGGAACGCGAGCCGACAGGCGAGTGTTTCAACAGCTTCTTCGAGTTTCCTCAAACTTTCACGAGTGTTTCTATAACTCGAATAAAACACGTAGAACATTTTTTCCATTTCTTTTAGAAAACAACGCGACGGAAAAAGGGAAACAACTTGTTTACTTTGATCATCAGAATGTAAATTCTCTTTGCTCGCGCCATTATTACGTCAACAGCTCGTGTCAGTTGTGTGTTTCTATTGAGTTACAATAACCGTCTAATTTCTCGCGGACTGATCCGCTCATTTTTGTCATCAATACGCGTACAGATAGATAAAATCTTAATTTATGCAAGCTTTCAAGTTCAACTTTCAGCTCTCAAACCGTCAACTTTTTAGCCAATGAGATTTTATTGACTTTTTTAAGTAGCCACTCAAAAAGTGAGAAAAGCTACTGGCAATGTTCGCGTCATTTTGAATAAAATTCACTTATCCTTGTTAATTTACGACAAGTTTACGGCGTCTTTTCCCCTAATTAATTCCCCGTATTTAACCATTTTGGGGTCTTGTTATTGTTTTTTTTATGCGTCTGTCCTCTTATTGACGAGAAATTGGGTCATAATATTGTCAAAGTGGCTGTGGTTTCGCAGTAAACTTTGACAATGTTATGACCCAATTTATCATCAATAAGAGGACGCATAAAAAACTGACGTCAATTTGTTAACTTCTATATTACCGCTGACAACACATTGCGGGCGAAGAGATCAGAGAATCAAACAATGTAGATTGTCAACAACGCATAAATTCGGAGTTTGGAAGGGTGTTGTGTGCAACTTTCAAACACGATTTCATGCAAATGACAAAACTATGGATCTGGTTTACACATTGTTTCTGTTAGCTGCTGCCTCCATCCCTCTGGTATCGGCGGGCGAAAATTGCGAACCTGTCACTGTAGAGCCTTGTTCCAGTGCAGGCTACAGGTTAACAGCAAGATTTCCGGATGTCGATGGCACACCTTATCAAGACTTTCAAGCCCCCCTTCTAAACCTGTACGTTCCATTGTTGATATTGTGTTCAGATTTTGCCAGTACGATCTTGTGCTCGCTGTATCTGCCGAAATGCGAGAAAGGCCGCGACACTCCGTTGCCGACGTGTCGCAAAGTTTGCACACAGTTTTGTCTCGGAATGTCAAGATAGTCTTCGCAAAGCGGGGCTAGCTGGCATGTTTACAGTATCGTGTGATTTGCTACTTGACGGAGGTAGACAGTCAAAAGAATGTTTTTATCCCTCCAACTTTAAGGATACTTCTCCTGGAGGTAAGGATTTGTTTACCTTCCACAGTGAATAAATTATGTAACTATTTTAAAACATTATGCACAATTTCAGTGGACATGTAGATGTACAAAGTTGTCAAATTAATTCCATAATGCAAGCTCTAATTAGCGACACAGGTGAACTTTAAAGAAAAGGTGAGTCAGTGAGTCAGTGAGTCCGTCAGCCAGTCAGTGAGTCAGTCAGTGAGTCACCTAGTCAGTCAGTCGTAAGGTTAGTCGTCAAGTCAGCTGTACCCTTACAATTAAATAAAGAAGACACAACACAATATTTCTTTTTCAAAGTTCTGTGTTGCCTTTATTAGGTAGCTAACCCTTTAGCAGAAATTACTTCACACGAGAGCTCTGTCAAATTATACAACGAAACCATATCTTTGTATATAACTGTATAATGTTAAAAGGTAATATAATCCAGTGGCTAATTATGGGTCTTGATATAGTCAGAAGAGACCACATGACCTGGGCTTCATTTGGTTTTGTATCAAGGGTTTATTACATATTCACCTTGCTTATGTAACAAAATTGGAACAAAAGAAGCTAGGACAGCGGAAATACACGTTGTGGCACCCAAGGAGTAGAACGCGATAGCGTAACTCTGGAGTCCGTCATAAATCCATCCAGCGATCAGCGGTCCAAGTGTTCGCGGAATGGCGATTACAAAGAAAGTCATTCCTAAACCGTACGAGACTTTCTGCGGACCCAGAATGTCACAAACAATAACTGGGTTTATGATTAAGTAACATCCTCCGAACAAACCAGATATAAAAGCATCTATGGCTAAAATGGTGAAGGATTCTGTAACAGGTACAACAAAATTGCTTAAGCCTACAACAAGAAAGGCGATTTGAGCGATGTAAACGCGATTGAAGCGTCGGATATCCGAGATGCGGCCTAAGATGACACGACCGAAACCCGATCCCACAGTTACAAATGTTAACAGTAGGGAGGCACGAGTCTTGTCAATTCCAAGGTCTTCAGCCAAGCGAACCTGAAATAAGTCAGAAATTAAAAACTGATCACGTACATATTCAGTAATGGAGGGGAACTGAGCACCATCTGGCCTCCAATAAATGTATTAGGCTAATGAACGGTTGCTAAGCAACAGAATGCCTTGATGACGAGACAGCTTTTTGTGTAGTCGTAAGAGTTTATTCTAGATTTTGATTAGATAATACGAAGCGGTACCCGAGCCCTTCAGCAAAGATTTTCAACAAACGACACTTTTCTTGGACATTTCAAAGCTTTCAAGCAGTTATCTGCCTTAGCTACAATTTCTAACAAGATCTATTGAAGGGGACAGATACCCGAAAAGGTTGAAAGGAACTTATGATGAAAACTCACCAAATGAACAAAAGGGACCATGTAACCGAGCATAAAGATGAAAATGACAGCGATCCACATGAAAAATGCTTTGTTGCTCAAAATCTCCCAGTCAAACAAAGGCTTTGTTTCTGTTTGAGAGGTTGTGACGTCACTATCGTGTGGGCGCACGCCGTGTCTTGGCCGATAAACCAGTGCAAATCCAGACAAAAGGAGAAATGCTCCCGAGAGCACGCGAAACATGTTGGCCAGTCCAACATGAATGAATAGTTGTTGCATGGTCGGGCTAAGAACACTGCCTCCAACTGCACCACCGAGGGCCATTATACCATTGGCAAGGCAAAGTCTGGCTTTAAAGTACTTTGTGAGAATCAGCAAATCAGCGAAATACACCAAAGACGCACCCATACCCCACAACAAGCTGTAAGTTAGGTACAACATCGGGAGACTGGTGACGAAGGAAGAGCTCAATAACCCAATAGAGCAGGCCAGGGTACCAAGTAAGGCGACTACCCAGCATCCGTAGCGTTCGCCGATGACAGTTCCAAGAGGGGAGAATAAATAATATGTAGATACGGCTAGAGAGCTCACCCATGCTATAGGAAAAAATAAAACAACGATGAGAAGGTGTGAGGCGCGTCTTAAACAGGAAATAGCAAGAAAAGATCGAAACTTGATCAGTCGGAAAGGAAAACATGCAAATATGGTTAGTTTTGCTAATGTTTA
Source organism: Orbicella faveolata (assembly GCF_042242905.1). Lineage (NCBI taxonomy): Eukaryota > Metazoa > Cnidaria > Anthozoa > Scleractinia > Merulinidae > Orbicella > Orbicella faveolata. The sequence goes on from NW_028301553.1 coordinate 2,207,991, forward strand.
ATAGTTGTGTTTAATTAAAAAAAGATCAAACTTGAAATTGAAAAATCGAGCAAACATGTCTTTAAAATGTTCACCTTAAGCCCTGGCCAAACGGACTCGCAAGTAGTCGCAAATTGAACCTGTGTAGATACTTGCGTAGAGATACTTCCTCGCAAGTAAACGCAAGTTGCAAAAAAACTTGCATCGACTTGCATGCAAATTAGATCTAAACCAAAGTTAGTGCAAGTCATCACAAGTCAACGAAAGCTCAAGCAAGGCCTGGCCAAACGGAGTCTCAAGTAGACCCAAACTTTCAGGGCTTTATACTTTATTTGTGGTTGGGTAAAACATCCTCTTCACAGGCCAGCTATGATACTAAGATACTGTTAAGCAGAGTCAAGAATGTAACAGGAATCAAGTGTTAAGTCAAAGCACTAAATATGAGTTTACCTGTTTCTGCTCTTGATTTGTTAAATTCGTCGATTAGCGCGGCATAAATGACTCCAGAACTGGTTATTAGTCCTCCAACGAAAAATTCCATCAAAAATGTTGTTCCAAGAACCACCCACGCCCAACCTCTGTCATAATGAGCCTCGTTATCAAGATGAAGTATTTCATTTAACCCAGCCTCTTCGTCGGGATGAGGTTCTTTAAAAAGCTGAACGTTACTGTTTTTGTCGAGATTGAATCCGTCTTTACACCGGGGTTCAACGTCTCGAGATGGCTCACTGTTATATAGAGCCTGTGTATCAGGATGAGGTTTCTTATCACAGCAGGCCTGGGCATCGAGTTGAGTGTGCTGACTGTCACTGGCATATACAGCCTCTGTATCAGGACGAGGTTTGTTCTCACAGTAGCGCTTGGCATCAAGTCGAGTCTGTTGGATGTCACTGTCCTGTAGGTTCTCTTCATCATGAGGAGGTTCTTCTTCGTTAACATCTTCAACATCATTTGAGCAAGTCAGTTTCCATCCAGTTTCGTTTGCTTCGATACAGCTCTGACTGTCTTGATCCATCTGTTAAAAAATGATCGACGATTAGCATCAGATCTACGACCACTAGATTACTGAGTAGTAGAAAAAGAGGTAAAGTGGGGTGGGAGGGGGTCAAGATCCGGTTTTAAACAGGCATTTTATCAAAATTCACTTTTCACGCCAGTATACCTTTTTAAAAACACAATAAATTGATTCAGAAATTGACGAATCACATTTGCGCATCACACACTACTTTTTAACTTGACTTAACTTAACTTTAAATTAATACTACTTTATTTTAGTACATACAGTTACAAGAATTGCTCGCCCCTGCAACTAGTTCCAGAACTAATCGAGGCACGGGAAAGGGTTTCCTTTAATGAATGAAAGTAGAAGAGTAATGTTCACATCACCGCTCACTCATAAACTCTTTGTTGCACTCTAGTTTTGATCGTCGATGGACTTGTGACTGACCGTCTCTTATCAAGCCTTTGAGTCAGCTGGAGGAGCACGGTCATATTTTTTTAATTTATTACGTATTTACTCCTGGAAACCGCAAAACAAATTTTGTTTACTTCATGGTTGATGATTTTTCCCGCTTGAGGCACGTAGTAACGTACATGAAAAAATTATGTAACATTCCTTAACTAAGCTTTTATCCCTAAATATGGAAAATCGTGTTTAATGACACGTTTCTTTTGAAGAAAAGTTTTCTGCTTTATTTTAAGTTACCGGCTGTGGTTCTGAACAGCAAGTCATCTTGGTTTTTACTCTTAGCTTAAGGTAACAGATAGTTCACTGCTTGCTAGACTATCTTCCAAGTCTAGCTTGGAAATACCAATTTTAACTTAGTTGAAAATATAGCTGCTAACAAGCGTCTTTCTCAAAAATCTGTTAATATTCAACTGACAAAGCTATTTAATGGGAATGCCGCAACTGCACTAAGGCGTGTCCATACGGAAATCTTAAGGACCTATTGTTTAAATAGTTTAGACAAAGTTTAAGAAAGTCCATGCTTTAAAAACAAGTCACGTGGATTACACTTCACGTGCTTGTTATCTACAATTTAGCCTCCGCCATGCCGATGCTGCAGGGCCCCTTTAAAAACTTCAATTCGTACACAAACATGATGAAACTTTATCTTCGTTTTAAGGATAAGCCTTTCTTGTTCGACACTCTCACCGTCCTTAATTTGCAGCTATTCTGCAAAAAATAAAGGCTTCCTTACTACATTCCTAACAAGCTAAGTATATTTTTCTTAATCGAAGTTTTCACTGGCTTTGTAAAGACCAAAAACCCAACAAACATGAACATATATCAAGCAGGCTTTTTGCACCAATGGCATTATGAAAATATGAACGATATTATCACTCACAGGAGTAGATTTGCATTATTACGTAACGTAACTAACATGTATCAGAGTATTAGGGGTTAAAGAAGCACGTTTCTGATAGCATAGCAGTGAAGGTATACCCCAAATTTTTTTCAGATGAATTCAACGCTATTTAAAAACGGACCAGATTGACAAACAGGCAGAAAATTTTCACCCCCGCGTGCGACCGGCCGGTCGAAGAACCGGAAAATAAGGTCCACCACCGGTACTTTTATGTACGACTTGACTATCGAGGCGCTACGATTTGTACACTTTGCCCGGGATTTTCGAAATGTGGATAACGCTATCCACTGGATAAAACACCATCTAGAGGATAGCGTGTTTTTTCTTTTTTCTTTTTTTTTTTTCAATTTTAACACCTCAGTATCCACTGGATAGCAATTTATCCGGTGGATAGCGTTATTCAACCTTCGAACAACTGGGGCATGATTTGTCATTCGGGTTTTTTTTCTGCATTTTTTTTATTCGTGTATATGAAACTCGGGTCAATTTTGTTTATCCGTGCACACATTTTCTTTTCAAACTTGGTCTAAATTGTAGGGTGCAAATTCAGTTTGCTTTAAAACTCTACCAATATATAGTTTAAACCAGGGTCGATTTTTATCTGCTCTACACACATTTACTATCAAACTGGGCCAAACTGGGCCAAACTGGAGGTGACAAATTGCCACGCCATGTAAGTGAGCCTTTGCTCATAAGTTACAGCACTACGATTCTTGTTAGCGAACGTTATTTTACTTCACTCTTAATACATCCCACGCCACGTTCTCTGGTACAAAACTTATTTTTGATAGATATGTGATTAACTGCCATTTAACCTAACATAAACTTTATTTTCGCAGCAAACACCTGTTAAAATTAAAATTCTACAAACAGAAATATTTTAACTTACCGGACTAGAAATCACATTGCTGTTTGTTTCTGTCATCTCAGCGACTAATATATATAGGAGTGTTACCGTAAAGTGAATCTCTTTCATTCTTTGCCTCGCGCTTTTAAATATCACATCGGAAGCACGTACCGTGATAAGAAGGGGGCGTTTTTTTTTTTTGTTTGTTTTTTTTGTCGTTAATGCAAATATTAATTTGCTGTTGTGTTCATTAAGTTTCACTCAGAGGTTTTCTACTTTATCAAACACCAATCAACTAGGAAAACTATCTCAATTATGGTCCTCTCTAACTTAAAATATCAGTAAAACACATTCTTTCAAAAAACGAAAAAAAAAATTCAAATGAGATTCAAATGAAGCTGTCATCGCCTGTAGGTTGGAAGTACATTTCGTGTACATTCTCGTGATCATTAAAGAACGCAGAGACCGTGAAACAGTAACAAAACTAATTCAAAAGGCTTTTATAAATGACGCAAGTAGATCACACGGCGCGGCCTATCTAAAGAGCACTTATAGAATTTTTCGTGACTTTCCCGGGCACTGCTCGAGGGAATCTTAAAAATCCTTAATTCATGGACATTCCGCAGAAAAAAAGAAATTACCTTTCAATTCGGCCTGTTAACTGGATGCTACTGTTTACTCCCGATAAGTGTTGGAGACGATATGTTTCATTGTTTAAACGTTCAAACAGAACAGGTCTGTGCGCAAATCGCGTAAAGACACAATAAAGTGATGTAAGTTCCAGTGGAGGTACTCTGGCAGCACGAGATAGAGAATGGAATGAATACGTGCAAAACAAAAGACAAGAAAACAAACTATTCTAAGTTATATTTGAAACCACTTTTTCATTATATGCAAGCTGATAAAGTAATTTCTTGACTTTTGAATAAGATTTTACCACTTTGAGCATTCCCTCCGTTTTTTCTCAATTGTCCTGGGCCCAGGCTAAACACAGGTTTCATCATCAAACCCCAAGCATACTTAGCTGATAGATGAGTTTGGAAACGTCATTTGTACATCTAAGGACGAGGAAAGCCCAACTCCTATCGCTGATGTGGACATCATGGTAAAAGAAAGGCTGTAATTACCTCAAAAGGGTACTGAAAAAGGGCTCTCTAATCACCTTAAAGAACGTAAGACATGTTCACTGGCAGTGAGAGGAGATGATCCATGGTCGCTTACTGGCTAGCAATAAGAACTTGTGATTAACTATCTGTTCATTAGACATTAGTTATCTCTTGTTTCAGCGGTTAACTTCAATAACACTCCTAATCGTTTTTTCTCAAAGAAATCAAAACTGGTTTTATGCCACAATAATAAGCTTACCTAAATTTAAATGATCGCTACATGGTGTTTTTCCCACAGAAGTAAAAGACATAAGCACGTTACACAAAAACGACCAATTACCTTAATCATGATCATAACTAACAAATAAAGAAGCCTCGACTGTGCTCTGTTGCAAAGCACGCAGGATCCAGGAAGCGGTAGAGCACGAAAGAAGTGTAGGGGAAAACACGGGACGTAGTCGAGTGTTTTTCCCTTCTCCTTGAGTACTCTACCGCTTCCTAAGTGCTTTACAACAGAACAGAGCACAGTCAAGGCTTCTTTATTTGTTTTATGATAAAGAATCCACTAATTTCCCCACGCATTCGGCTAAATTTTCAAACCAAACTATATTTTCCAAACGAGTAAAAGTGGCGTCAGCCGTGCTAAACAATGCTACTTTTGAGAAGAAATTTAAGTACTTGTCACATACGCAATGACCGGCAATTGATGTGTTTGTTAAATTCCTCCGGCGTGTGGACGGAAAACATTTTGATGCGTTGTGCGAGTGAAACCTCCGTTTTCAAATTCCCGGCTTAGTGTGGAGCGGGGGCTTAATATTTGTTGTGTAACTTCAACCTACTAATGGATACAACCTGCTGGTGGAAGTGTACTTGTCTTATTCTAATTCAAATAAATGTACCCAGAAACAGCCTAGGAAAAGGAAAAATGACGGAAAATTCTGCGCAAAAAAGCCGATATCAGTATAATGTAATAAATAGTTATATTTCAGTAGCTATAGGCTGTGGTGACGGTTTAGGAAATTAAGCCACAGAGCTAGAACGGACTGATTCCAACCACTGTTGCGAGCTTTGAAACCTTGGAATGATAGAAACACCTTCCAAATAAATGTCTTAGTTATTTCTCATTCCCAACGGACGATTAAAACTGCATTGTTAAGAAAAAAACTTCAACGTACCCTGATTTCTGTTCTTGGTATTCTAGCAAGTCCGACAGTGTTTTTTCAAATCCGTTCAGTTCCTAAACTGGTACAAATAAACGACATCGTGATGTTGACTACAGTTTCCATATGTTGTCTTATATTAACACCTCACAATAATTAAATGCGTTAAGTAATAATCACTATATAAATGTTTGGAAAGTTTAAGCATAGCCAGGACCGAATGGTGTTCATTAAAAATGATATTTTACAATCGTGGTACGCGTCAGTAATTTCTCCTGTCGTAAAGTTCAGTGAAACCCCAATATACCATTGAATAATACCATAGCATATATTGTGAGCAATTAAAATATTAGGTCCAATATTGATGACCAATTAAAGAGTTAATCAGTTGCACTGACGTACAAAGCAAGTCTCCCAAGATCTTTTTTCGAAAGAAAACAAAACGTAAACAAACCAAACTTTTGCTCTGCATGCAACTGGTGAAAAGAGTGAAAGCAGACTTGGTTACAGCCTAAATCGAGCGTTCAGTATTAAAGAACCTGGTTGTATCAGGCGGTTAGTCAGTTAATTTATATGGGCGGGTTTGTCAAAGCTATTGCCTGAAGCAAATTTGATTCATTGTGGGTCGATTGAACTTGTCTTGCATATGACGTCACAACGGGACAGGCTCTCACTCACGCTGGGATGACTGCGTAGGAAATAAGTCACATAACTTTGCAGGGAACGCGATTTGCCATGACTCAATTCCCTGTCACCTATACACATCCAATATACTTACCAGTTGTTGCTCTTTTCATTCATCATAAATTTATTTCTGTGTATATCTGTTCTAACTTTTTGTCCTCTAAAGGACTGCAAAGACTTGGCAAAGTTGCGATTCAAATGGCTTTGCTACACAGTAAAGCCACTTTAATCATTCGCTAACGACAAATGCACACTGCCATGAGGAGCAAGCAGGAGTAGCGCCGAAGAAAGGCTAACGTCAGAAACGTTTGCTACCCAAAGTCGTTGGGACAATTAATTTAAAATTTGTACAAAGGTCTAGGTGATCTAACGCAAGTATCGAGTTTAAGTTGGTTTGTAGGCCGGAAAATGAAGAAATTCTAAGATGGATCAAACCTGGCTATCGAGCAGAAAGCATTTTTTTTTAATATGCATCGGTCAGGTACCCCCTATGATGAGCTACACTGCGAGACTCCGACCGAATGGGGCGGTGTTTTTCAGGCTGTACGACTGTAAAAGGAGTTAAGTTCAAGCCAGAGTCAAGTTCGAGTCAAGTTAGATTTTTCGTTTTCTTCTTGTTTTTGTTTGGTCTCTTGGTTTTAATTCTGTGTGTCAAAATAATCTACCAGAGGAACAAAAACGGGACAATATTGTACTTTTTCTTCACTGCCGATCCACGTAAAACAATACTGAGAATTGGGACTGAAACTCATGCGTAGCAATGTGGGTGGTCGCTTGATTTCGGATTACTGACACTCGTTGCTGATCAAAGTTCATGTACAAGAAACATTTTCAAAAGGCAGAAAAGTCATACATGTATCTAAAAATACAACTGCTTTCTTTCAACATGGTAAGAGTCACCCACAATGAACCCTGTGAACATAATAATAATAATAATAATAATAATAATAATAATAAAATATTTATATAGCGCCAATATCCTAAAAGTTCAAAAGCGCTTTACAGTTAGAAATATTAAAAACACTTAAGACAAATAAAGTAAAAATAAAAAAAAATGTCGCTAACATACTACAATTTTGACGACTTTGATTTTGTCACCGGCAAATAATTCGTATGCGGTAGAGAGGGCCAAAGACAATAAAAGGATAATTCAACCCCCCGAGTAAGATAACGTGTCCTTCCCCGTTGGGCCATTCTTTATTTAATAAACAGAAAACGTGTTCCGTGTTTCTATCGAGTTTTAGTATAAATCTGTTAGCGTTCTATCACGAATGCCGTTTTCTGATTGGCTACGCTACCCACTGTCTATTCTGTGATAGATGGCGAGTAGCGTAGCAGTGTGCCTTTACTAACAAAATAACGGCCGGTGGCGTTTTCGAAGTGTCTGAGAAAAGGGTTTCGATGAGTTTTGAACGACTATTAGGTTTATACTAAAACTATTAGATTATACGCTCTCGCTGCGCCCTCGTCAACTATCACGCGATAGAAATCTCGAGCTCATAATCTAATTGTTTAATAGAAACACGAGTGGAAGTTTGGGAGAACGTTAAGAGCTTTTTCGAGTTCCCTTAAACTTTCACGAGTATTTCTATAACTCGAATATAACACGGAGAACATTTTTTCCATTTCTTTTAGAAAACAACGCGACGGAAAAAAGGGAAACAACTTATTTACTTTGATCATCAGAATGTAAATTCTCTTTGCTCGCACCATCATTATGTCAACAGCTCGTGCCAGTTGTGTGTTTCTATTGAGTTAAAATAACCGTCTAATTTCTCGCTCGCTGATCGGCTCATTTTTGTCATCAATACGAGTACAGATGGATAAAATCTTAATTTATGCAAGCTTTCAAGTTTAACTTTCAGCTGTCAAACTGTCAACTTTTTAGCCAATGAGATTTTATTGACTTTTTTAAGTAGCCACTTAAAAAAGCAAGAAAAGCTACTGCCAATGTTCGCGTCATTTTGAATAAAATTCACTTATCTTTGTTAATTTTTGACAAGTTTACGGCGTCTTTTCCCCAAATTAAGTCCCCGCATTTAACCATTTTGGGGTCTTGTTATTGTAAAAAACAAATTGACGTAAGTTTTTTATGCGTCTGTCCTCTTATTGATGAGAAATTGGGTCATAATATTGTCAAAGTGGCTGTGGAACCACGAGCCGCTGGCGAGTGGTTCCGCACTAAACTTTGACAAAGTTATGACCCAATTTATCATCAATAACAGGACGCATAAAAAACTGACGTCAATTTCTTCACTCCTATTTTACCGCTGACAACACATTGCGGGCGAAGAGATCAGAGAATCAAACAATGTAGATTGTCAACAACGCATAAATTTGGAGTTTGAAAGGGTGTTGTGTGCAACTTTCAAACACGATTTCATGCAAATGACAAAACTATGGATCTGGCTTACACATTGTTTCTGTTAGCTGCTTCCTCGATCCCTCTGGTATCGGGAGAAAATTGCGAACTTGTCACTGTAAAGTCTTGCTCCAGTGCAGGCTACAGGTTAACAGCAAGATTTCCGGATGTCGATGGCACACCTTATCAAGACTTTCAAGCTCCCCTTCTAAACCTGTAGTTCCATTGTTGACATTGTGTTCAGATTTTGCGGGTAAGATCTTGTGTTCGCTGTATATGCCGAAATGCGAGGAAGGCCGCGACACTCCGTTGCCGACGTGTCGCAAAGTTTGCACACAGTTTATCTCGGAATGCCAAGATAGTCTTCGCAAAGCGGCGTTAGCTGGTATGTTTACAGTACCGTGTGATTTGCTACCGGACGGAGGTGGACAGTCAAAAGAATGTTTTTACCCCTCCAACTTTAAGGATACTTCTCCTGGAGGTAAGGGACGATTTGTTTACCTTCCACAGTGAATAAATTATGTAGCTATTTCAAAACATTATGCACAATTTCAGTGGACATGTACATATGGTAAGTTGTCAAATTAATTCCGTAGTGCAAGCTCTAATTAGCGACACAGATGAACTTTAAAGAAAAGGTGAGTCAGTGAGTCAGTGAGTCTGTGAGTCAGTGAGTCAGTCAGTCAGTCAGTCAGTGAGTCCGTCAGCCAGTCAGTGAGTCAGTCAGTGAGTCACCTAGTCAGTCAGTCGTTAGTCGGCGAGTCAGTTGTACCCTTACAATTAAATAAAGAAGACACAACACAATATTTCTTTTTCAAAGTTCTGTGTTGCCTTTATTAAGTAGCCAGCCCTTTAGCAGAAATTATTTCACACGACAGCTCTATCAAATTATACAACGAAACCATATCTATGTATATAATTGTATAATATTAAAAAAATAATATAATCCAGTGGCTAATTATGGGTCTTGATATAGTCAGCAGAGACCACATGACCTGGGCTTCATTTGGTTTTGTATCAAGGGTTTATTACATATTCACCTTGCTTTCGTAACAAAATTGGAACAAAAGAAGCTAGGACAGCGGAAATACACGTTGTGGCACCCAAGGAGTAGAACGCGATAGCGTAACTCTGGAGTCCGTCATAAATCCATCCAGCGATCAGCGGTCCAAGTGTTCGCGGAATGGCGATTATAAAGAAAGTCATTCCTAAACCGTACGAGACTTTCTGCGGACCCAGAATGTCACAAACAATAACTGGGTTTATGATTAAGTAACATCCTCCGAACAAACCAAATATAAAAGCATCTATGGCTAAAATGGTGAAGGATTCTGTAACAGGTACAACAAAATTGCTTAAGCCTACAACAAGAAAGGCGATTTGAGCGATGTAAACGCGATTGAAGCGTCGGATATCCGAGATGCGGCCGAAGATGACACGACCGAAACCCGATCCCACAGTTACAAATGTTAACAGTAGGGAGGCACGAGTCTTGTCAATTCCAAGGTCTTCAGCCAAGCGAACCTGAAATAAATCAGAAATTAAAACCTGGTGACGTACATATTCAGTAACGGAGGGAAACTGAACACCATCTGGCCTCCAATAAACGTATTAGGCTAATGAACGGTTGCTAAGCAACAGAATGCCTTGATGACGAGACAGCTTTTTGTGTAGTCGTAAGAGTTTATTCTAGATTTTGATTAGATAATACGAAGCGGTACCCGAGCCCTTCAGCAAAGATTTTCAACAAACGACACTTTTCTTGGACATTTCAAAGCTTTCAAGCAGTTATCTGCCTTAGCTACAATTTCTAACAAGATCTATTGAAGGGGACAGATACCCGAAAAGGTTGAAAGGAACTTATGATGAAAACTCACCAAATGAACAAAAGGGACCATGTAACCGAGCATAAAGATGAAAATGACAGCGATCCACATGAAAAATGCTTTGTTGCTCAAAATCTCCCAGTCAAACAAAGGCTTTGTTTCTGTTTGAGAGGTTGTGACGTCACTATCGTGTGGGCGCACGCCGTGTCTTGGCCGATAAACCAGTGCAAATCCAGACAAAAGGAGAAATGCTCCCGAGAGCACGCGAACAAGTTGGCCAGTCCAACATGAATGAATAGTTGTTGCATGGTCGGGCTAAGAACACTGCCTCCAACTGCACCACCGAGGGCCATTATACCATTGGCAAAGCAAAGTCTGGATTTAAAGTACTTTGTGAGAATCAGCAAATCAGCGAAATACACCAAAGACGCACCCATACCCCACAACAAGCTGTAAGTTAGGTACAACATCGGGAGACTGGTGACGAAGGAAGAGCTCAATAACCCAATAGAGCAGGCCAGGGTACCAAGTAAGGCGACTACCCAGCATCCGTAGCGTTCTCCGATGACAGTTCCAAGAGGGGAGAATAAATAATATGTAGATACGGCTAGAGAGCTCACCCATGCTATAGGAAAAAATAAAACAACGATGAGAAGGTGTGAGGCGCGTCTTAAACAGGAAATAGCAAGAAAAGATCGAAACTTGATCAGTCAGAAAGGAAAACATGCAAATATGGTTAGTTTCGCTAATGTTTAATAGTTGTGTTTAATTAAAAAAAGATCAAACTTGAAATTGAAAAATCGAGTAAACATGTCTTTAAAATGTTCACCTTAAGCCCTGGCCAAACGGACTCGCAAGTAGTCGCAAATTGAACCTGCTTAGATACTTGCATAGAGATACTTCCTCGCAAGTAAACGCAAGTTGCAAAAAAACTTGCATCGACTTGCATGCAAATTTCATCTAAACCAAAGTTAGTGCAAGTCATCACAAGTCAACGAAAGCTCAAGCAAGGCCTGACCAAACGGAGTCGCAAGTAGACCCAAACTTTCAGGGCTTTATAATTCATTTGTGGTTGAGTAAAACATCCTCTTCACAGGCCAGCTATGATACTAAGAAACTGTCAAGCAGAGTCAAGAATGTAAGAAGAATCAAGTGTTAAGTCAAAGCACTAAATATGAGTTTACCTGTTTCTGCTCTTGATTTGTTAAATTCGTCGATTAGCGCAGCATAAATGACTCCAGAACTGGTTATTAGCCCTCCAACGAAAAATTCCATTAAAAATGTTGTTCCAAGAACCACCCACGCCCAACCTCTGTCATAATGAGTCTCGTTATCAGGATGAGGTATTTCATTTAACCCAGTCTCTTCGTCGGGATGAGGTTCTTTAAAAAGCTGAACGTTACTGTTTTTGTCGAGATTGAATCCGTCTTTACACCGGGCTACAACGTCACGAGATGGCTCATTGTTATATAGAGCCTCTGTATCAGGATGAGGTTTCTTATCACAGTAGGCCTGGGCATCGAGTTGAGTGTGCTGACTGTCACTGGCATATACAGCCTCTGTATCAGGACGAGGTTTGTTCTCACAGTAGGGCTTGGCATCAAGCCGAGTCTGTTGGGTGTCACTGTCCTGTAGGTTCTCTTCATCATGAGGAGGTTCTTCTTCGTTAACATCTTCAACATCATTTGAGCAAGTCAGTTTCCATCCAGTTTCGTTTGCTTCGATACAGCTCTGACTGTCTTGATTCATCTGTTAAAAAATGATCGACGATTAGCATCAGATCTACGACCACTAGATTACTGAGTAGTAGAAAAAGAGGTAAAGTGGGGTGGGAGGGAGTCAAGATCCGGTTTTAAACAGGCATTTTATCAAAATTCACTTTTCACGCCAGTATACCTTTTTAAAAACACCATAAATTGATTCAGAAATTGACGAATCACATTTGCGCATCACACACTACTTTTTAACTTAACTTAACTTAACTTTAAATTAATACTACTTTATTTTAGTACATACAGTTACAAGAATTGCTCGCCCCTGCAACTAGTTCCAGAACTAATCGAGGCACGGGAAAGGGTTTCCTTTAATGGAAAGAAAGTAGAAGAGTAATGCTCACATCACCGCTCACTCATAAATTCTTTGTTACACTCTAGTTTTGATCGTCGATGGACTTGTGACTGACCGTCTCTTATCAAGCCTTTGAGTCAGCTGGGGGAGCACGGTCATATTTTTTTAATTTATTACGTATTTACTCCTGGAAACCGCAAAACAAATTTTGTTTACTTCATGGTTGATGATTTTTCCCGCTTGAGGCACATAGTAACGTACATGAAAAAATTATGTAACATTCCTTAACTAAGCTTTTATCCCTAAATATGGAAAATCGTGTTTAATGACACGTTTCTTTTGAAGAAAAGTTTTCTTCTTTATTTTACGTTACCGGCTGTGGTTCTGAACAGCAAGTCATCTTGGTTTTTACTCTTAGCTTAAGGTAACAGATAGTTCACTGCTTGCTAGACTATCTTCCAAGTCTAGCTTGGAAATACCAATTTTAACTTACTTGAAAATATAGCTGCTAACAAGCGTCTTTCACAAAAATCTGTTAATATTCAACTGACAAAGCTATTTAATGGGAATGCCGCAACTGCACTAAGGCGTGTCCATACGGAAATCTTAAGGACCCATTGTTTAAATAGTTTAGACAAAGTTTAAGAAAGTCCATGCTTTAAAAACAAGTCACGTGGATTACACTTCACGTGCTTGTTATCTACAATTTAGCCTCCGCCATGCCGATGTTGCAGGGCCCCTTTAAAAACTTCAATTCGTACACAAACATGATGAAACTTTATCTTCGTTTTAAGGATAAGCCTTTCTTGTTCGACACTCTCACGGTCCTTAATTTGCAGCTATTCTGCAAAAAATAAAGGCTTCCTTACTACATCCCTAACAAGCTAAGTATATTTTTCTTAATCGAAGTTTTCACTGGCTTTGTAAAGACCAAAAACCCAACAAACATGAACATATATCAAGCAGGCTTTTTGCACCAATGGCATTATGAAAATATGAACGATATTATCACTCACAGGAGTAGATTTGCATTATTACGTAACGTAACTAACATGTATCAGAGTATTAGGGGTTAAAGAAGCACGTTTCTGATAGCATAGCAGTGAAAGTATACCCCAAATTTTTTTCAGATGAATTCAACGCTATTTAAAAACGGACCAGATTGACAAACAGGCAGAAAATTTTCACCCCCGCGTGCGACCGGCCGGTCGAAGAACCGGAAAATAAGGTCCACCACCGATACTTTTATGTACGACTTGACTATCGAGGAGCTACGATTTGTACACTTTGCCCGGGATTTTCGAAATGTGGATAACGCTATCCACTGGATAAAACACCATCTAGCGGATAGCGTGTTTTTTCTTTTTTCTTTTTTTTTTTTTTTCAATTTTAACACCTCAGTATCCACTGGATAGCAATTTATCCGGTGGATAGCGTTATTCAGCCTTCGAACAACTGGGGCATGATTTGTCATTCGGGTTTTTTTTTCTGCATCTTTTTTATTCGTGTATATGAAACTCGGGTCAATTTTGTTTATCCGTGCACACATTTTCTTTTCAAACTTGGTCTAAATTGCTGGGTGCAAATTCAGTTTGCTTTAAAACTCTACCAATATATAGTTTAAACCAGGGTCGATTTTTATCTGCTCTACACACATTTACTATCAAACTGGGCCAAACTGGGCCAAACTGGAGGTGACAAATTGCCACACCATGTAAGTGAGCCTTTGCTCATAAGTTACAGCACTACGATTCTTGTTAGCGAACGTTATTTTCCTTCACTCTTAATACATCCCACGCAACGTTCTCTGGTACAAAACTTATTTTTGATAGATATGTGATTAACTGCCATTTAACTTAACATAAACTTTATTTTCGCAGCACTGAAACACCTGATAAAATTAAAATTCTACAAACAGAAATATTTTCACTTACCGGGCTAGAAATCACATTGCTGTTTGTTTCTGTCATCTCAGCGACTAATGTATATAGGAGTGTTACCGTAAAGAGAATCTCTTTCATTCTTTGCCTCGCGCTTTTAAATATCACATCGGAAGCACGTACCATGATAAGAAGGGGGCGTTTTTTTTTTTGTTTGTTTTTTTGTCGTTAATGCAAATATTAATTTGCTGTTGTGTTCATTAAGTTTCACTCAGAGGTTTTCTGCTTTATCAAACACCAATCAACTAGGAAAACTATCTCAATTATGGTCCTCTCTAACTTAAAATATCAGTAAAACACATTCTTTCAAAAAACGAAAAAAAAAATTCAAATGAGATTCAAATGAAGCTGTCATCGCCTGTAGATTGGAAGTACATTTCGTGTACATTCTCGTGATCATTAAAGAACGCAGAGACCGTGAAACAGTAACAAAACTAATTCAAAAGGCTTTTATAAATGACGCAAGTAGATCACACGGCGCGGCCTATCTAAAGAGCACTTATAGAATTTTTCGTGACTTTCCCGGGCACTGCTCGAGGGAATCTTAAAAATCCTTAATTCATGGACATTCCGCAGAAAAAAAGAAATTACCTTTCAATTCGGCCTGTTAACTGGATGCTACTGTTTGCTCCCGATAAGTGTTGGAGACGATGTGTTTCATTGTTAAAACGTTCAAACAGAACAGGTCTGTGCGCAAATCGCGTAAAGAGACAGTAAAGTGATGTAAGGTCCACTGGAGGTACTCTGGCAGCACGAGATAGAGAATGGAATGAACACGTGCAAAACAAAAGACAAGAAAACAAACTATACTAAGTTATATTTGAAACCACTTTTTCATTATATGCAAGTTGATAAAGTAATTTCTTGACTTTTGAATAAGATTTTACCACTTTGAGCATTCCCTCCGTTGTTTCTCAATTGTCCTGGGCCCAGGCTAAACACAGGTCTCATCATCAAATCCCAAGCATACTTAGCTGATAGACGAGTTTGGAAACGTCATTTGTACATCTAAGGAAGAGGAAAGCCCAACTCCTATCGCTGATGTGGACATCATGGTAAAAGAAAGGCTGTAATTACCTCAAAAGGGTACTGAAAACGGGCTCTCTAATCACCTTAAAGAACGTAAGACATGTTCACTGGCAGTGAGAGGAGATGATCCATGGTCGCTTACTGGCTAGCAATAAGAACTTGTGATTAACTATCTGTTCATTAGACATTAGTTATCTCTTGTTTCAGCGATTAACTTCAATAACACTCCTAATCGTTTTTTCTCAAAGAAATCAAAACTGGTTTTATGCCACAATAATAAGCTTACCTAAATTTAAATGATGGCTACATGGTGCTTTTTCCCACAGAAATAAAAGACATAAGCACGTTATACAAAAACGACCAATTACCTTAATCATGATCATAACTAACAAATAAAGAAGCCTCGACTGTGCTCTGTTGCAAAGCACGCAGGATCCAGGAAGCGGTAGAGCACGAAAGAAGTGTAGGGGAAAACACGGAACGTAGGAGAGTGTTTTTCCCTTCTCCTTGAGTACTCTACCGCTTCCTAAGTGCTTTACAACAGAACAGAGCACAGTCAAGGCTTCTTTATTTGTTTTATGATAAAGAATCCAATAATTTCCCCACGCATTCGGCTAAATTTTCAAACCAAACTATATTTTCCAAACGAGTAAAAGTGGCGTCAGTCGTGCTAAACAATGCTACTTTTGAGAAGAAATTTAAGTACTTGTCACATACGCGATGACCGGTAATTGATGTGTTTGTTAAATTCCTCCGGCGTAGAGTGGACGGAAAACAGTTTGATGCGTTGTGCGAGTGAAACCTCCGTTTTCAAATTCCCGGCTTAGTGTGGAGCGGGGGCTTAATATTTGTTGTGTAATTTCAACCTACTAATGGATACAACCTGCTGGTGGAAGTGTACTTGTCTTATTCTAATTCAAATAAATGTACCCAGAAACAGCCTAGGAAAAGGAAAAATGACGGAAAATTCTGCGCAAAAAAGCCGATATCAGTATAATGTAATAAATAGTTATATTTCAGTAGCTATAGGCTGTGGTGACGGTTTAGGAAATTAAGCCACAGAGCTAGAACGGACTGATTCCAACCACTGTTGCGAGCTTTGAAACCTTGGAATGATAGAAACACCTTCCAAATAAATGTTTTGTTAACGTTCTTTCTCATTCCCAACGGAAGATTAAAAACTGCATTGTTTAGGAAAAAACTTCAACGTACCCTGATTTCTGCTCTTGGTATTCTAGCAAGTCCGACAGTGTTTTTTCAAATCCGTTCAGTTCCTAAACTGGTACAAATAAACGACATCGTGATGTTGACTACAGTTTCCATATGTTGTCTTATATTAACACCTCACAATAATTAAATGCGTTAAGTAATAATCACTATATAAATGTTTGGAAAGTTTAAGCATAGCCAGGACCGAATGGTGTTCATTAAAAATGATATTTTACAATCGTGGTACGCGTCAGTAATTTCTCCTGTCGTAAAGTTCAGTGAAACCCCAATATACCATTGAATAATACCATAGCATATATTGTGAGCAATTAAAATATTAGGTCCAATATTGATGACCAATTAAAGAGTTAATCAGTTGCACTGACGTACAAAGCAAGTCTCCCAAGATCTTTTTTCGAAAGAAAACAAAACGTAAACAAACCAAACTTTTGCTCTGCATGCAACTGGTGAAAAGAGTGAAAGCAGACTTGGTTACAGCCTAAATCGAGCGTTCAGTATTAAAGAACCTGGTTGTATCAGGCGGTTAGTCAGTTAATTTATATGGGCGGGTTTGTCAAAGCTATTGCCTGAAGCAAATTTGATTCATTGTGGGTCGATTGAACTTGTCTTGCATATGACGTCACAACGGGACAGGCTCTCACTCACGCTGGGATGACTGCGTAGGAAATAAGTCACATAACTTTGCAGGGAACGCGATTTGCCATGACTCAATTCCCTGTCACCTATACACATCCAATATACTTACCAGTTGTTGCTCTTTTCATTCATCATAAATTTATTTCTGTGTATATCTGTTCTAACTTTTTGTCCTCTAAAGGACTGCAAAGACTTGGCAAAGTTGCGATTCAAATGGCTTTGCTACACAGTAAAGCCACTTTAATCATTCGCTAACGACAAATGCACACTGCCATGAGGAGCAAGCAGGAGTAGCGCCGAAGAAAGGCTAACGTCAGAAACGTTTGCTACCCAAAGTCGTTGGGACAATTAATTTAAAATTTGTACAAAGGTCTAGGTGATCTAACACAAGTATCGAGTTTAAGTTGGTTTGTAGGCCGGAAAATGAAGAAATTCTAAGATGGATCAAACCTGGCTATCGAGCAGAAAGCATTTTTTTTTAATATGCATCGGTCAGGTACCCCCTATGATGAGCTACACTGCGAGACTCCGACCGAATGGGGCGGTGTTTTTCAGGCTGTACGACTGTAAAAGGAGTTAAGTTCAAGCCAGAGTCAAGTTCGAGTCAAGTTAGATTTTTCGTTTTCTTCTTGTTTTTGTTTGGTCTCTTGGTTTTAATTCTGTGTGTCAAAATAATCTACCAGAGGAACAAAAACGGGACAATATTGTACTTTTTCTTCACTGCCGATCCACGTAAAACAATACTGAGAATTGGGACTGAAACTCATGCGTAGCAATGTGGGTGGTCGCTTGATTTCGGATTACTGACACTCGTTGCTGATCAAAGTTCATGTACAAGAAACATTTTCAAAAGGCAGAAAAGTCATACATGTATCTAAAAATACAACTGCTTTCTTTCAACATGGTAAGAGTCACCCACAATGAACCCTGTGAACATGCTACAATGTTGACGACTTTGATTTTGTCACCGGCAAATAATTCGTATGCGGTAGAGAGGGCCAAAGACAATAAAAGGACAATTCAACCCCCCCGAGTAATATAACGTATCCTTCCCCCTTGGGCCATTCTTTATTTAATAAATAGAAAACGTGTTCCGTGTTTCTATCGAGTTTTAGTATAAATCTGTTAGCGTTCTATCACGAATGCCGTTTTCTGATTGGCTACGCTACCCACTGTCTATTCTGTGATAGATGGTGAGTAGCGTAGCAGTGTGCCTTTACTAACAAAATAACGGCCGGTGGCGTTTTCGAAGTGTCTGAGAAAGGGTTTCGATGAGTTTTGAACGACTATTAGGTTTATACCAAAACTATTAGATTATACGCTCTCGCTGCGCCCTCGTCAACTATCACGCGATAGAAATCTCGAGCTCATAATCTAATTGTTTAATAGAAACACGAGTGGAAGTTTGGGAGAACGTTAAGAGCTTTTTCGAGTTCCCTTAAACTTTCACGAGTATTTCTATAACTCGAATATAACACGGAGAACATTTTTTCCATTTCTTTTAGAAAACAACGCGACGGAAAAAAGGGAAACAACTTGTTTACTTTGATCATCAGAATGTAAATTCTCTTTGCTCGCACCATCATTACGTCAACAGCTCGTGCCAGTTGTGTGTTTCTATTGAGTTAAAATAACCGTCTAATTTCTCGCTCGCTGATCGGCTCATTTTTGTCATCAATACGAGTACAGATGGATAAAATCTTAATTTATGCAAGCTTTCAAGTTTAACTTTCAGCTGTCAAACTGTCAACTTTTTAGCCAATGAGATTTTATTGACTTTTTTAAGTAGCCACTTAAAAAAGCAAGAAAAGCTACTGCCAATGTTCGCGTCATTTTGAATAAAATTCACTTATCTTTGTTAATTTTTGACAAGTTTACGGCGTCTTTTCCCCAAATTAAGTCCCCGCATTTAACCATTTTGGGGTCTTGTTATTGTAAAAAACAAATTGACGTAAGTTTTTTATGCGTCTGTCCTCTTATTGATGAGAAATTGGGTCATAATATTGTCAAAGTGGCTGTGGAACCACGAGCCGCTGGCGAGTGGTTCCGCACTAAACTTTGACAAAGTTATGACCCAATTTATCATCAATAACAGGACGCATAAAAAACTGACGTCAATTTCTTCACTCCTATTTTACCGCTGACAACACATTGCGGGCGAAGAGATCAGAGAATCAAACAATGTAGATTGTCAACAACGCATAAATTTGGAGTTTGAAAGGGTGTTGTGTGCAACTTTCAAACACGATTTCATGCAAATGACAAAACTATGGATCTGGCTTACACATTGTTTCTGTTAGCTGCTTCCTCGATCCCTCTGGTATCGGGAGAAAATTGCGAACTTGTCACTGTAAAGTCTTGCTCCAGTGCAGGCTACAGGTTAACAGCAAGATTTCCGGATGTCGATGGCACACCTTATCAAGACTTTCAAGCTCCCCTTCTAGACCTGTACGTTCCATTGTTGACATTGTGTTCAGATTTTGCGGGTAAGATCTTGTGTTCGCTGTATATGCCGAAATGCGAGGAAGGCCGCGACACTCCGTTGCCGACGTGTCGCAAAGTTTGCACACAGTTTGTCTCGGAATGCCAAGATAGTCTTCGCAAAGCGGCGTTAGCTGGTATGTTTACAGTACCGTGTGATTTGCTACCTGACGGAGGTGGACAGTCAAAAGAATGTTTTTACCCCTCCAACTTTAAGGATACTTCTCCTGGAGGTAAGGGACGATTTGTTTACCTTCCACAGTGAATAAATTATGTAGCTATTTCAAAACATTATGCACAATTTCAGTGGACATGTACATGTGGTAAGTTGTCAAATTAATTCCGTAGTGCAAGCTCTAATTAGCGACACAGATGAACTTTAAAGAAAAGGTGAGTCAGTGAGTCAGTGAGTCAGTGAGTCAGTGAGTCAGTGAGTCAGTGAGTCAGTGAGTCAGTGAGTCAGTGAGTCAGTGAGTCAGTCAGTCAGTCAGTCAGTGAGTCCGTCAGCCAGTCAATGAGTCAGTCAGTGAGTCACCTAGTCAGTCAGTCGTTAGTCGGCGAGTCAGTTGTACCCTTACAATTAAATAAAGAAGACACAACACAATATTTCTTTTTCAAAGTTCTGTGTTGCCTTTATTAAGTAGCCAGCCCTTTAGCAGAAATTATTTCACACGACAGCTCTATCAAATTATACAACGAAACCATATCTATGTATATAATTGTATAATATTAAAAAAATAATATAATCCAGTGGCTAATTATGGGTCTTGATATAGTCAGCAGAGACCACATGACCTGGGCTTCATTTGGTTTTGTATCAAGGGTTTATTACATATTCACCTTGCTTTCGTAACAAAATTGGAACAAAAGAAGCTAGGACAGCGGAAATACACGTTGTGGCACCCAAGGAGTAGAACGCGATAGCGTAACTCTGGAGTCCGTCATAAATCCATCCAGCGATCAGCGGTCCAAGTGTTCGCGGAATGGCGATTATAAAGAAAGTCATTCCTAAACCGTACGAGACTTTCTGCGGACCCAGAATGTCACAAACAATAACTGGGTTTATGATTAAGTAACATCCTCCGAACAAACCAAATATAAAAGCATCTATGGCTAAAATGGTGAAGGATTCTGTAACAGGTACAACAAAATTGCTTAAGCCTACAACAAGAAAGGCGATTTGAGCGATGTAAACGCGATTGAAGCGTCGGATATCCGAGATGCGGCCGAAGATGACACGACCGAAACCCGATCCCACAGTTACAAATGTTAACAGTAGGGAGGCACGAGTCTTGTCAATTCCAAGGTCTTCAGCCAAGCGAACCTGAAATAAATCAGAAATTAAAACCTGGTCACGTAAATATTCAGTAACGGAGGGAAACTGAACACCATCTGGCCTCCAATAAACGTATTAGGCTAATGAACGGTTGCTAAGCAACAGAATGCCTTTATGACGAGACAGCTTTTTGTGTAGTCGTAAGAGTTTATTCTAGATTTTGATTAGATAATACGAAGCGGTACCCGAGCCCTTCAGCAAAGATTTTCAACAAACGACACTTTTCTTGGACATTTCAAAGCTTTCAAGCAGTTATCTGCCTTAGCTACAATTTCTAACAAGATCTATTGAAGGGGACAGATACCCGAAAAAGTTGAAAGAAACTTATGATGAAAACTCACCAAATGAACAAAAGGGACCATGTAACCGAGCATAAAGATGAAAATGACAGCGATCCACATGAAAAATGCTTTGTTGCTCAAAATCTCCCAGTCAAACAAAGGCTTTGTTTCTGTTTGAGAGGTTGTGACGTCACTATCGTGTGGGCGCACGCGGTGTCTTGGCCGATAAACCAGTGCAAATCCAGACAAAAGGAGAAATGCTCCCGAGAGCACGCGAAACATGTTGGCCAGTCCAACATGAATGAATAGTTGTTGCATGGTCGGGCTGAGAACACTGCCTCCAACTGCACCACCGAGGGCCATTATACCATTGGCAAAGCAAAGTCTGGCTTTAAAGTACTTTGTGAGAATCAGCAAATCAGCGAAATACACCAAAGACGCACCCATACCCCACAACAAGCTGTAAGTTAGGTACAACATCGGGAGACTGGTGACGAAGGAAGAGCTCAATAACCCAATAGAGCAGGCCAGGGTACCAAGTAAGGCGACTACCCAGCATCCGTAGCGTTCGCTGATGACAGTTCCAAGAGGGGAGAATAAATAATATGTAGATACGGCTAGAGAGCTCACCCATGCTATAGGAAAAATAAAACAACGATGAGAAGGTGTGAGACGCGTCTTAAACAGAAAATAGCAAGAAAAGATCGAAACTTGGTCAGTCGGAAAGGAAAACATGCAAATATTCTTAGTTTCGCTAATGTTTAATAGTTGTGTTTAATTAAAAAAAGATCAAACTTGAAATTGAAAAATCAAGCAAACATGTCTATAAAATGTTCACCTTAAGCGCTGGCCAAACGGACTCGCAAGTAGTCGCAAATGGAACCTGCTTAGATCCTTGCATAGAGATACTTGCTCGCAAGTAAACGCAAGTTGCAAAAAAACTTGCATCGACTTGCATGCAAATTAGATCTAAACCAAAGTTAGTGCAAGTCACCACAAGTCAACGAAAGCTGAAGCAAGGCCTGACCAAACGGAGTCTCAAGTAGACCCAAACTTTCAGGGCTTTATAATTCATTTGTGGTTGGGTAAAACATCCTCTTCACAGGCCAGCAATGATACTAAGAAACTGTTAAGCAGAGTCAAGAATGTAAGAAGAATCAAGTGTTAAGTCAAAGCACTAAATATGAGTTTACCTGTTTCTGCTCTTGATTTGTTAAATTCGTCGATTAGCGCGGCATAAATGACTCCAGAACTGGTTATTAGTCCTCCAACGAAAAATTCCATCAAAAATGTTGTTCCAAGAACCACCCACGCCCAACCTCTGTCATAGTGAGCCGCGTTATCAAGATGAGGTATTTCATTTAACCCAGCCTCTTCGTCGGGATGAGGTTCTTTAAAAACCTGAACGCTACTGTTTTTGTCGAGATTGAATCCGTCTTTAAACCGGGCTACAACGTCACGAGATGGCTCATTGTTATATAGAGCCTCTGCATCAGCATGAGGTTTCTTATCACAGTAGGCCTGGGCATCGAGTTGAGTGTGCTGACTGTCACTGGCAGATACAGCCTCTGTATCAGGACGAGGTTTGTTCTCACAGTAGGGCTTGGCATCAAGTCGAGTCTGTTGGATGTCACTGTCCTGTAGATTCTCTTCATCATAAGGAGGTTCTTCTTCGTTAACATCTTCAACATCATTTGAGCAAGTCAGTTTCCATCCAGTTTCGTTTGCTTCGATACAGCTCTGACTGTCTTGATCCATCTGTTAAAAAATGATCGACGATTAGCATCAGATCTACGACCACTAGATTACTGAGTAGTAGAAAAAGAGGTAAAGTGGGGTGGGAGGGAGTCAAGATCCGGTTTCAAACAGGCATTTTATCAAAATTCACTTTTCACGCCAGTGTACTTTTTTAAAAACACAATAAATTGATTCAGAAATTGACGAATCACATTTGCGCATCACACACTACTTTTTAACTTAACTTAACTTAACTTTAAATTAATGCTACTTCATTTTATTACATACAGTTACAAGAATTGCTCGCCCCTGCAACTAGTTCCAGAACTAATCGAGGCACGGGAAAGGGTTTCCTTTAATGGAAAGAAAGTAAAAGAGTAATGCTTACATCACCGCTCACTCATAAACTCTTTGTTACACTCTAGTTTTGATCGTGAGTGGACTTGTGACTGACCGTCTCTTATCAAGCCTTAGAGTCAGCTGGGGGAGCACGGTCGTATTTTTTTAATTTATTACGTATTTACTCCTGGAAACCGCAAAACAAATTTTGTTTACTTCATGGTTGATGATTTTTCCCGCTTGAGGCACGTAGTAACGTACATGAAAAAATTATGTAACATTCCTTAACTAAGCTTTTATCTCTAAACATGGAAAATCATGTTTAATGACACGTTTATTTTGAAGAAAAGTGTTCATCTTTATTTTACGTTACCGGCTGTGGCTCTGATTAGCAAGTCATCTTGGGTTTTTACTCTTAGCTTAAGGTAACAGATAGTTCACTGCTTGCTAAACTATCTTCCAAGTCTAGCTTGGAATACCAATTTTAATTTACTTGAAAATATAGCTGCTATCAAGCGTCTTTCGCAAAAATCTGTTAATATTCAACTGACAAAGCTATTTAATGGGAATGCCGCAACTGCACTAAGGCGTGTCCATACGGAAATCTTAAGGACCGATTGTTTAAATAGTTTAGACAAAGTTTAAGAAAGTCCATGCTTTAAAAACAATAGTCACGTGGATTACACTTCACGTGCTTGTTATCTTCAATTTAGCCTCCGCCATGCCGATGCTGCAGGGCCCCTTTAAAAACTTCAATTCGTACATAAATATGATGAAACTTTGTCTTCGTTTTAAGGATAAGCCTTTCTTGTTTGACATTGTCACGGTCCTTAATTTGCAGCTATTCTGCAAAAAATAAAGGCTTCCTTACTACATCCCTAACAGGCTAAGTATATTTTTGTTAATCAAAATTTTCACTGGCTTTGTAAAGACCAAAAACCCAACAAACATGAACATACTTCGAGCAGGCTTTTTGCACCAATGGCATTATGAAAATATGAACGATAATATCACTCAGAGGAGGAGATTTGCATTATTACGTAACGTAACGAACATGCATCAGTGTTAGAGGTTAAAGAAGCACGTTTTTGATAGCATAGCAGTGAAAGTATATCCCAATTTTTTTTTAGATGAATTCAACGCTATTTAAGAATGGACCAGCTTGACAAACGGGCAGAATATTTTCAGCCCCGCGTGCGACCGGCCGGTCGAAGAACCGGAAAATAAGGTCCAGCCCCGGTAAAAAAGTGGACCGTTTTTACACAACTTTTATATACGACTTGACTATCGAGGTGCTTCGATTTGTAGACTTTGCCCGGGATTTTCGAAATGTGGATAACACTATCCACTGGATAAAACACCATCTAGAGGATAGCGTGTGTTTTCTTTTCTTTTTTTTTTTTATTTTTTCAATTTTAACACCTCAGTATCCACTGGATAGCAATTTATCCGGTGGATAGCTTTATTCAACCTTCGAACAACTGGGGCCAGATTTAGTAGTTGTTTCATTCAACTGCAAAATTTATTTATACAACATGGTTTGTCATTCGGGTTTTTTTTTCTGCTTCTTTTTATTACATGAATCTCGGGTCAATTTTGTTTATCCGTGCACACATTTTCTTTTCAAACTTGGTCTAAATTGTAGCGTGCAAATTCAGATTGCCTTTTAACTCTACCAATATATAGCTTAAACCAGGGCCGATATTTATCTGCTCTACACACATTTACTATCAAACTGGGCCAAACTGGGCCAAACTGGGGGTGACAAATTGCCATGCCACGTAAGTGCGCCTTTGCTCATAAGTTATAACACCAATTACGATTCTTGTTAGCGAACGTTATTTTACTTCACTCTTAACACATGCCACGCCACGTTCTCCGGTACAAAACTCATTTTTGATAGATATGTGATTAACTGCCATTTAACTTAACATAAACTTTATTTTCGCAGCAAACACCTGTTAAAATTAAAATTCTACAAACAGAAATATTTTAACTTACTGGGCTAGGAAGCACTTTGCTGTTTGTTTCTGTCATCTTAGCGACTAATATATATAGGAGTGTTACCGTAAAGAGAATCTCTTTCATTCTTTGCCTCGCGCTTTTAAATATCACATCGGGAGCACGTGCATAAGAAGGGGGCGTTTTTTTTTTGTTTGTTTTTTTTGTCGTTAATGCAAATATCAATTTGCTGTTGTGTTCATTAAGTTGCAGTCAGAGGTTTTCTGCTTTATCAATCACCAATCAACTAGAAAAACTACCTCAATTATGGTCCTCTCTAACTTAAAATATCAGTACAACACATTCTTTCAGAAAACGAAAAAAAAAAATTCAAATGAGATTCAAATGAAGCTGTAATCGCCTGTTGGTTGGAAGTACATTTCGTGTACATTTTCGTGATCATTAACATTCAATAGGCTTTTATAAATGACGCAAGTAGATCACACGGCGCGGCCTATCTAAAGAGCACTTATAGAATTTTTCGTGACTTTCCCGGGCACTGCTCGAGGGAATCTTAAAAATCCTTAATTCATGGACATTCCGCAGAAAAAAAGAAATTACCTTTCAATTCGGCCTGTTAACTGGATGCTACTGTTTGCTCCCGATAAGTGTTGGAGACGATATGTTTCATTGTTAAAACGTTCAAACAGAACAGGTCTGTGCGCAAATCGCGTAAAGAGACAGTAAAGTGATGTAAGGTCCACTGGAGGTACTCTGGCAGCACGAGATAGAGAATGGAATGAACACGTGCAAAACAAAAGACAAGAAAACAAACTATACTAAGTTATATTTGAAACCACTTTTTCATTATATGCAAGTTGATAAAGTAATTTCTTGACTTTTAAATAAGATTTCACCACTTTGAGCATTCCGTCCGTTGTTTCTCAATTGTCCTGGGCCCAGGCTAAACACAGGTCTCATCATCAAAAGCCCAAGTATACTTTGCTGATAGATGAGTTTGGAAACGTCATTTGTACATCTAAGGAAGAGGAGAGCCGAACTCCTATCGCTGATGTGGACATCATGGTAAAAGAAAGGCTGCAATTACCTCAAAAGGGTACTGAAAAAGGGCTCTCTAATCACCTTAAAGAACGTAAGACATGTTCACTGGCAGTGAGAGGAGATGATCTATGGTCGCTTACTGGCTAGCAATGAGAACTTGTGATTAACTATCTGTTCATTAGACATTAGTTATCTCTTGTTTCAGCGATTAACTTCAATAACACTCCTAATCGTTTTTTCTCAAAGAAATCAAAACTGGTTTTATGCCACAATAATAAGCTTACCTAAATTTAAATGATCGCTACATGGTGTTTTTCCCACAGAAATAAAAGACATAAGCACGTTATACAAAAACGACCAATTACCTTAATCACGATCATAATTAACAAATAAAGAAGCCTCGACTGTGCTCTGTTGCAAAGCACGCAGGATCTGGGAAGCGGTAGAGCACGAAAGAAGTGTAGGGGAAAACACGGAACGTAGGAGAGTGATTTTCCCTTCTTCTTGAGTGCTCTACGGCTTCCTAAGTGCTTTACAACAGAACAGAGCACAGTCAAGGCTTCTTTATTTGTTTTATGATAAAGAATCCACTAATTTCCCCACGCATTCGGCTAAATTTTCAAACCAAACTATATTTTCCAAACGAGTAAAAGTGACGTCAGCCGTGCTAAATAATGGTTCAGCGATAAAAGAAAAAGTTCATGTTTCAATAGCAGAAAGTATCTCCTGTCTGATCTTTGTTCACAATCTTGGTGCAGTAACTATGCTGTTCCACGAAGCCTTCGCGGGATCTATTCCGACCACCGATAACTGATCGGTCTTAGACATCAGAAAATATTTGAGTTTTCTCCTCCACATTATGCCGCATCTTTATTTCCACGGTTAGGGCTACCGTCCATACCGTCACGAAAACGGAGCTTTTCGTAAACGCTCTTCAAACCGTAGGAGTTTGAAAACGCCGGCTTTTCGTTTTCATGTGGACGAAAAACATTTGATGGGTTTTGCGAGTGAAACCTCCGTTTTCAAATTCCCGGCTTAGTGTGGAGCGGGGGCTTAATATTTGTTGTGCAGCTTCAATCAACTAATGGATACAACCTGCTGGTGGAAGTGTACTAGCCTTATTCTAATTCAAATAAATGTACCCAGACACAGCCTGGGAAAAGGAAAAATGACGGAAAATTCTGCGCAAAGAAGCCGATATATCGTGTATAGATAGTTATATTTTAGTAGCTACACGCTGTGGTGACGGTTTATGAAATTAAGCCACAGAGCTAGAAAGGACTGATTCCAACCACTGTTGCGAGCTTTGAAACCTTGGATTGATAGAAAAACCTTCCAAATAAATGACTTAGTTATTTCTCATTCCCAATGGAAGATTAAAAACTGCATTGTTAAGAAAAAACTTCAACGTACCCTGATTTCTGCTCTTGGTATTCTAGCAAGTCCGACAATGTTTCTTCAAATCTGTTCAGTTCTCAAACTGGTACAAATAAACGACATCGTGATGGTGACTACAGTTTTCATATATTATATGTTGTCTTATATTATCACCCTCACAATAATTAAATGCTTTAAGTAATAATCACTATATAGATATTTTCAAAGTTTAAGTATAGTCAGGGCCGAATGGCGTTCATTATCTGATAAAAACGATATCATACAATCGTGTTACACGTCAGTAATTTCTCCTGTCGTAAACGGTTCAATGAAACCCCAATATACCATTGAATAATACCATAGCATATATTGTGAGCAATTGAAATATTAGGTCCAATATTGATTGCCAATTACGAGTTACTCAGTTGCATTAACGTACAAAACAAGTGTTCCAAGATCTTTGTCGTAAGAAAATAAAACGTAAGCAAACCAAACTTTTGTTCGGCATGCAATTGGTGAAAAGAGTGAAAGCAGACTTGGTTACAGCCTAAATCGAGTGTTCAGTATTATTCAGTATCAGGCGGTTAGTCAGTTAATTTATATGGGCGGGTTTGTCAAAGCTATTGCCTGAAGCAAATTTGATTCATTGTGAATCGATTGACACTGCCGATCCACGTAAAACAATACTGAGAATTGGGACTGAAACTCATGCGTAGCAACGTGGGTGGTCGCTTGATCTCGGATTACTAACACTCGTTGCTGATCAGAGTTCATGTACAAGAAACATTTTCAAAAGGCAGAAAAGTCATACATGTATTTTATGGGAGGCGATTTCAATGACTAAACAAAAAATGCAGCCGCTTCCTTTCAACATGGTAAAAGTCACCCACAATGAACCCTGTGTACATCAGTAATTCAATGCTGACGACTTTGATTTTGTCACCGGCAAATAATTCGTACGCAGTAGAGAGGGCCAAAGACAATAAAAGGATAATTTAACCCCCCCGAGTAATATAACGTGTCCTTGCCCCTTGGGCCATTCTTTATTTAAGAAATAAAAAACATGTTCCGTGTCTCTATCGAGTTTTATAACATAACTAAAGCAAAGGGCGCGCTCTGATTGGTTAATTTAGCGTCTACTATTTGCCCATGGGCGTACGCTGCTGACGTGTGTGCCACTGTTTACAAAGCAAATCTTTTGACAGACATTGTTTCCAAAGTAATGGCCGACGTTCTTCTGCCAGAAATGCGAAACGGTCTTCACAGTTGTCTGAAGATGAAACTTTATCGAGTTACTGGTGTGCAGTCGGTTGTCATGAATGAATTTTCGCGCGCTTGTTTTCTCATGTCATGTAAGACTACACGAACATTTTTTTGTGATGTAGCTCAATAAAAGGACTTCTGTTGTTCCAATGTCTCAATGTTACGTTATAAAACAAATGGTAAACGCCATAGCGTGCACTATTGAGTTATGGATGCACTTGGGAGGTTTCCTAAGCACTCAAGAAGCTTACGCTTCTTTCGTGCTTAGCAACCTCCCGCGCGCATCCATAACTCAATAGTGCACGCTATGGCGTTTACCGTTTGTTAATTAGTATAAATCTGCTAGCGTTCTATCACGAATGCCGTTCTCTGATTGGCTACACTACTCACTATCTATTCTGTGATAGATGGTGAGTAGCGTAGCAGTGTGCCTTTGCTGTCAAAATAACGGCCGCTGCCGGGCGTTTTCGAAGTGTCTGAGAAAAGGGTTTCGATGAGTTTTGAACGATAAGTAGGTTTATACTAAAATTATTAGATTATTCGCTCTCGCTGCGCCCTCGTCAACTATCACGCGATAGAAATCTCGAGCTCATAATCTAATAGTTCAATAGAAACACGAGTGGAAGTTTGGGAGAACGATAAATGCTGTGGGAACGCGAGCCGACAGGCGAGTGTTTCCACAGCTTCTTCGAGTCTCCTCAACCTTTCACGAGTGTTTCTATAACTCGAATATAACACGGAGAACATGTTTTCCATTTCTTTTAGAAAACAACGCGACGGAAAAAAGGGAAACAACTTGCTTACTTTGATCATCAGAATGTAAATTCTCTTTGCTCGCGCCATTATTACGTCAACAGCTCGTGTCAGTTGTGTGTTTCTATTGAGTTACAATAACCGTGTAATTTCTCGCGCACTGATCCGCTCATTTTTGTCATCAATACGAGTACAGATAGATAAAATCTTAATTTATGCAAGCTTTCAAGTTTAACTTTCAGCTGTCAAACTGTCAACTTTTTAGCCAATGAGATTTTATTGACTTAGCCACTCAAAAAGTGAGAAAAGCTACTGACAATGTTCGCGTCATTTTGAATAAAATTCACTTATTTTTGTTAATTTACGACAAGTTTACGGCGTCTTTTCCCCTAATTAATTCCCCGTATTTAACCATTTTGGGGTCTTGTTATTGTAAAAAACAAATTGACGTAAGTTTTTTATGCGTCTGTCCTCTTATCGATGATAAATTGGGTCATAATATTGTCAAAGTGGCTGTGGAACCACGAGCCGCTGGCGAGTGGTTCCGCACTAAACTTTGACAATGTTATGACCCAATTTATCATCAATAAGAGGACGCATAAAAAAGTGATGTCAATTTGTTAACTTCTATTTTACCGCTGACAACACATTGCGGGCGAAGAGATCAGAGAATCCAACAACGTAGATTGTCAACAACGCATAAATTTGGAGTTTGGAAGGGTGTTGTGTGCAACTTTCAAACACGATTTCATGCAAATGACAAAACTATGGATCTGGTTTACACATTGCTTCTGTTAGCTGCTGCCTCGATCCCTCTGGTATCGGCGGGCGAAAATTGCGAACTTGTCACTGTAGAGTCTTGTTCCAGTGCAGGCTACAGGTTAACAGCAAGATTTCCGGATGTCGATGGCACACCTTATCAAGACTTTCAAGCTCCCCTTCTAAACCTGTACGTTCCATTGTTGACATTGTGTTCAGATTTTGCGGGTACGATCTTGTGTTCGCTGTATCTGCCGAAATGCGAGAAAGGCCGCGACACTCCGTTGCCGCCGTGTCGCAAAGTTTGCACACAGTTTGTCTCCGAATGTCAAGATAGTCTTCGCAAAGCGGGGCTAGCTGGCATGTTTACAGTACCACGTGATTTGCTACCTGACGGACGTAGACAGTCAAAAGAATGCTTTTATCCCTCCAACTTTAAGGATACTTCAATTCTCCTGGAGGTAAGGGACGATTTGTTTACCTTCCACAGTGAATAAGTTATGTAACTATTTTAAAACATTATGCACAATTTCAGTGGACATGTAGATGTACAAAGTTGTCAAATTAATTCCATAATGCAAGCTCTAATTAGCAACACAGATGAACTTGAAAGAAAAGGTGAGTCAGTGAGTCAGTGAGTCCGTCAGCCAGTCAGTGAGTCAGTCAGTGAGTCACCTAGTCATTCAGTCGTAAGGTTAGTCGTCAAGTCAGCTGTACCCTTACAATTAAATAAAGAAGACACAACACAATATTTCCTTTTCAAAGTTCTGTGTTGCCTTTATTAAGTAGCTAACCCTTTAGCAGAAATTACTTCACACGAGAGCTCTGTCAAATTATACAACGAAACCATATCTTTGTATATAATTGTATAATATTAAAAGGTAATATAATCCAGTGGCTAATTATGGGTCTTGATATAGTCAGAAGAGACCACATGACCTGGGCTTCATTTGGTTTTATATCAAGGGTTTATTACATATTCACCTTGCTTACGCAATAAAATTGGAACAAAAGAAGCTAGGACAGCGGAAATACACGTTGTGGCACCCAAGGAGTAGAATGCGATAGCGTAACTCTGGAGTCCGTCATAAATCCATCCAGCGATCAGCGGTCCAAGTGTTCGCGGAATGGCGATTACAAAGAAAGTCATTCCTAAACCGTACGAGACTTTCTGCGGACCCAGAATGTCACAAACAATAACTGGGTTTATGATTAAGTAACATCCTCCGAACAAACCAAATATAAAAGCATCTATGGCTAAAATGGTGAAGGATTCTGTAACAGGTACAACAAAATTGCTTAAGCCTACAACAAGAAAGGCGATTTGAGCGATGTAAACGCGATTGAAGCGTCGGATATCCGAGATGCGGCCGAAGATAACACGACCGAAACCTAATCCCACAGTTACAAATGTTAACAGTAGGGAGGCACGAGTCTTGTCAATTCCAAGGTCTTCAGCCAAGCGAACCTAAAATAAATCAAAAATTAAAAACTGATCACGTACATATTCAGTAATGGAGGGGAACTGAGCACCATCTGGCCTCCAATAAATGTATTGGGCTAATGAACGGTTGCTAAGCAACAGAATGCCTTGATGACGAGACAGCTTTTTGTGTAGTCGTAAGAGTTTATTCTAGATTTTGATTAGATAATACGAAGCGGTACCCGAGCCCTTCAGCAAAGGTTTTCCACAAACGACACTTTTCTTGGACATTTCAAAGCTTTCAAGCAGTTATCTGCCTTAGGTACAATTTCTAACAAGATCTATTGAAGGGGACAGATACCCGAAAAGGTTGAAAGGAACTTATGATGAAAACTCACCAAATGAACAAAAGGGACCATGTAACCGAGCATAAAGATGAAAATGACAGCGATCCACATGAAAAATGCTTTGTTGCTCAAAATCTCCCAGTCAAACAAAGGCTTTGTTTCTGTTTGAGAGGTTGACTAGTGCCGCATAAATGACTCCAGAACTGGTTATTAGTCTTCCAACGAAAAATTCCATCAAAAATGTTGTTCCAAGAACCACCCACGCCCAACCTCTGTCATAATGAGCCTCGTTATCAAGATGAGGTATTTTATTTAACCCAGCCTCTTCGTCGGGATGAGGTTCTTTAAAAACCTGAACGCTACTGTTTTTGTCGAGATTGAATTCGTCTTTACACCGGGCTTCAACGTCACGAGATGGCTCATTGTTATGTAGAGCCTCTGTATCAGGACGAGGTTTCTTATCACAGCAGGCCTGGGCATCGAGTTGAGTATGCTGACTGTCACTGGCATATACAGCCTCTGTATCAGGACGAGGTTTGTTCTCAGAGTAGGGCTTGGCATCAAGTCGAGTCTGTTGGATGTCACTACCCTCTAGAGTCTCTTCATCATGACGAGGTTCTTCTTCGTCGACATCTTCAACATCATTTGAGCAAGTCAGTTTCCATCCAGTTTCGTTTGCTTGTTACTGACCGTCTCTTATCAAGCCTTTGAGTCAGCTGGGGGTGCAAGGTCTAATTTTTTTTGATTAATTACGTATTTACTCCTGGAAACCGCAAAACAAATTTTGTTTACTTCATGGTTGATGATTTTTCTCGCGTTTGAGGCACGTAGTAACGTACATCAAAAATTTATGTAACACTCCTTGACTAAGCTTTTATCTCTAAACATGGAAAATCATGCTCACCGACACGTTTATTTTGAGGTTAAGTTTTCTTCTTCTTTTACGTCACCGGCTGTGGCCCTGAACAGCAAGTTACTCTGAACTTAAGGTAACAGATAGTTCATTGCGTGCTAGACTATTTCTCAAGTCTAGCTGCAAATACCAATTTTAATTTACTTGAAAATATAGCTGCTAACGAGTGTTTTTCACAAAGTCTGTTAACATTCAACTGACAAAGCTATTTAATGGGAATGCCGCAACTGCACTAAGGCCTGTCG
This sequence comes from Orbicella faveolata, assembly GCF_042242905.1. Taxonomy (NCBI): domain Eukaryota; kingdom Metazoa; phylum Cnidaria; class Anthozoa; order Scleractinia; family Merulinidae; genus Orbicella; species Orbicella faveolata. The sequence goes on from NW_028301553.1 coordinate 2,241,483, forward strand.
ATACGGAAATGTTAAGGACCCATTGTTTAGGCAAAGTTTAAGAAAGTGAAGAATACAAAAGCAAAAACCGACATAACGTGGGATGATTTTTTGAAGGTGTACTATATTTCGGCTGGCCAAACCAGCCTTCTTCGGGTACAGTGAGAACTTTACATTGGGAAGTGTATTTATGTAGCCGATATTTTCGTAATACCTGAAATACGTAAAGCTAATTGACAGTGTAAATTAAAGATAAGCATACGGTAAAATAAAATAAAATAAAATAACATAATAAAAGGAAACAAATGAGAGCAATTAATATGTTTCTTCACGGATGTTTAGACCATCAGGATCAATTGTTCTGCCTTTTTGAATTAAAAAAGCTTCCCTGGCCTTACGGATAGAGTCTCGGTTCGAAAAGATTTTTTTCGACCGGGATTAATTGCATGTCGTTAGCAGTGTGGTTAGGACAGGACAGGGAATGTTCGGCGGTGTTCACTAAATCGGTCTTTTAATCATCATTTCGTCTCTCCTATGTATTGAAAATTACAGCGGTAACATTGAATCGTGTAGATGAGGTTTTTAGTATCACAGGTCAGGTTAGATTTTATGAAGCGCGTTTCCCCGGTAGAAAAGAAGGTATATGTAGTAAGTCCATGAGAAATGTAGGGACAAGTAGCAGAGTTTTTGCCACAACGGAAAGAACCAGAAGGGAGTTGGGATTAGAAGAATTAGAAGAGAGTTTAGCTGTAACTGGTAAGTCACGAAGGTTAGGGGAACGTCTGAAGACTACAACAGGCAAATGCTGAAAAACGTTTTTGTAGCGGTTAGAAGAGAGCAACAAATTGTAATGTTTCAGTTTTGATGATGTTAGAAAAGTGAGGAAGTGATGGATTGAAGGTAGTTATAAATGGTCTTAAAAACGTCTTTGGTTCGTAAAGTGAGTCTGCGGGGGATGTCGGATGCGTTTAGGTTTGTTGACGTCTTTGGTTTGTAATTACTACGTAACTAGCATTTATCGGAGTGTTAGGGGTTAAAGTGTCAAGTTTTTGATAGCATAGCAGTGAAAGGATACCCCAAGATTGTTTTAGATGAATTCAACGCTATTTAAGAACGGACCAGCTTGACAAACGGGCAGAGATTGTGATAGATGAATTCAACGCTATTAAAGAACGGACCAGCTTGATAGACGGGCTGAAATCTTTTCACCCCCGCGTGCGACCGGCCGGTCGAAGAACCGGAGGTCCACCCACGATAAAAAAAGTGGACCGTTTTTACACATCTTTTGTGCACGACTAGACTATCGAGATGCTTCGATTTGTAGACTTTGCCCGGGTTTTTCGATAACGCCATCCACTGGATAAAACACCATCTCGCGGATAGCGTGGTTTGTTTTGTTAAGACCTCAGTATCCACACTAGATGGTTAGCGTTATCCTGCCTTCGAATAACTGGGGCCAGATTTAGTTGTTGGTTCATTCAACTGCAAAATTAATTTACACAGCATGATTTGCCTGTCGGGGTTTTTTCTACTTCTTGTTTATTCGTGTATATGAAACTCGGGTCAATTTTGTTTATCCGTGCACACATTTTCTTTTCAAACTTGGTCTAAATTGTAGCGTGCCAATTCAGTTTGCTTTTTAACTCTTCCAATATATAGCTTAAACCAGGGCCGATTTTTATCTGCTCTACACACATTTACTATCAAACTGGGTCAAACTGTGGGTGACAAATTGCCACGCCATGTAAGTGTGCCTTTGCTCATAAGTTATGATACTACGATTCTTGTTAGCGAACGTTATTTTACTTCACTCTTAACACATGCCACGCCACGTTCTCCGGTGCACAATTAACTGCCATTTAACTTAACATAAACTTTATTTCCGCAGCAAACACCTGTTAAAATTAAAATTCTACAAACAGAAATATTTTAACTTACCGGGCTAGAAATCACTTTGCTGTTTGTTTCTGTCATCTCAGCAACTAATAAAGGAGTGTTACCGTAAAGTGAATCTCTCTCATTCTTTGCCTCACGCTTTTAAATATCACATCGGAAGCACGTACATAAGAAGGGGGCGTTTTTTTTTCTTTTTGTTGTTAATGCAAATATTAATTTGCTGTTGTGTTCATTAAGTTGCACTCAGAGGTTTTCTGCTTTATCAAACATCAATCAAGTAGGAAAACTGTCCAATTATGGTCCTCTCTAACTTAAAATATCATTAAAACACATTCTTTCAGAAAACGAAAAAAATTCAAATGAAATTCAAATGAAGCTGTAATCGCCTGTAGGTTGAAAGCACATTTCGTTTGCATTTTCGTTATCATCAAAGAATGCAGAGACCGTGAACCACACAAAAAAATAATTCAAACGGCTTTTATAAATGACGCAAGATGATCACAACGCGGCATACCTAAGGAGCACTTATAGACTTTTTCGTGACTTTCCCGAGCACTGCTCGAGGGAATCTTAAAAATCCTTAATTCATGAACATTCCGCGGAAAAAAAATTACCTTTCAATTCAGCCTGTTAACTGGATGCTACTGTTTGCTCTCGATAACTGTTGGAGACGATATCTTTCATTGTTAAAACGTTCAAACAGAACAGGTCTGTGCGCAAATCGCGTAAAGAGACAGTAAAGTGATGTAAGGTCCAGTGGAGGTACTCTGGCAGCACGAGATAGAGAATGGAATGAACACGTGCAAAGCAAAAGACGAGAAAACAAACTATACTAAGCTATATTTGAAACCTTTTTTTCATTATATGCAAGTAATTTCTTGACTTTTGAATAAGATTTTTCCATTTAGAGCATTCCCTCCGTTTTTTTCTCAATTTTCCTGGCCCCAGGCTAAACACAGACTTCATCGTCTGAAGCCCAAGTATACTTAGCATAGATGAGTTTGGAAACGTCATTCGTACATCTAAGGTAGAGGAAAGCCACATTCCTACCACTGATGTGGACATCATGATAAAAGAAAGGCTGTAATTACCTCAAAAGGGTATTAAAGAAAGGCTCTCTAATCACCTCAAAGAACGTAAGACATGTTCACCGGCAGTGAGAGGAGATGAGTCTATCGTCGCTTACTGGCTAGCAATGAGAACTTGTGATTAACTCTCTGTTCAGTAGACATTAGTTATCTCTTTTTTAAGCGATTAACTGCAATAACGCTCCTGATCGTTTTTTCTCAATGAAATCAAAAACGTTTTGTTTATATGCCACAATAATAAGCTAAATTTAAATGATGGCTACATGGTGTTTTCCCCACAGAAGTAAAAGACACAAGCACGTTATACAAACGGCCCGGCAATTTCCTTAATCGCGATCATAATTATGGTTAAATAATGCTACTCTTCAGAAGAAATTTAAATACTTGTCACATACGCATATTTAGGGGAAGGCTTCTTTTTCTTATGAAAAGGTTCAGCGATAAAAAAAAAAAAGTTCCAGTTTCAATAGCAGAAAATATCTCCTGTCTGATCCGCCTTTGTTCACAATCTTGGTGCAGTAACTACGCTGTTCCACGAAGCCTTCGCGGGATCTATTTCGACCACCAATAACTGATCGGTCTTATACATCAAAAAAATATTTGATTTTTCTCCCCACGTTACGCCGAAAAACTTTGAAAACGCATCTCTATTTCCGCGGTTAGGGCTACCGTCGATACCGTTACGAAAACGGAGCTTTTCGTAAACGCTCTTCAAACCGAAGGAATTTGAAAACGCCAGCTTTTCGTTTTCGTGTGGACGAAAAACATTTTGAAAACGTGTTATGACAAAATTCGCCGTTGCACAGGCATTTCTTTATTATTTGGAAAATTATAGAAAAAACCTAACGGTAGCCTCTTTTCAGTTAACAGCTAGAAATCTTAAGTTATTGTTCTACTTTGTACTTTGCCGATTCTTTGTACACCTGAGCGTGTGCAACGCTGTTTCACTAACTTTCATTTAGAAAACAAGTAGTTCGTTATCGGGTCATTTGAGTTTCTTTTCATTATTAAAATCTACTTTCCGTCCCCCAGAAACTAGCCAGCTGAACTACTTTTCACTAATGAAGTTTTATTAGTTGCTCGAAAATTAGCCAGCTGAACTACTTTTCACTAATGGAGTTTTAATGCTTTCTATTCATACTAATTTTTCCTTGCTGTAGGTAACACCAATTCAGAATTTCAAATTTAAGTATCTCACTTTTAATTTCCTAAGTTTGTTCTATCTTAATCTCAGCCTGTGTGATTTTAATCCTAGCACTCTATTTTTAATTTTGGAAGCCTCGTGGTGTTGATTAGAATTCGCTACCTTAATTAAGTACTTTCCGCTCGTATTGTATACTTGAAGTTACATTAGCATATTGTAAACACTTGACGTGTAAGGGATGATATATAAGCAAGTACGTTTGTAAAGATTATTCGATTTTACAGCGGCTACTCCGCCGAGTATGTCAATTTCACCCTCGACGTTAGAGTGCAGAATAAACTACTGTTAGACCAAGTTATGTCTCTTCGTTGACGTCCGTAGTGAAGACCATTGAAGTAGATCCTCGTGTACCAGGAAATCGTGACGAATTTCCGTTCCCGCAGCCGAGCAGTGCTCTCCAAGAGTTAGATTCCCCCAGTTGTCAGTTCAAGTGTCCGTTCAGTCCGAAATTTACAGTGTTGCAGGAAAAACTTATCGTCATAAAAGGAACTTTTCGAAAACGATGACGTCACGATAATCATGTGATCTCCATGCCTGAGTTTTCCTCAAACACAAATCCAAAATGACCGGTAATTGCTGTGTTTGTTAAATTCCTCCGGCGTAGTGTGGACGGAAAACATTTATGGTGGCTGAACACAATTTTTGATAAATATAAACAGGCCTTTAAAATCGGTTTTGTTTATTTGCAGAAAATCTAGTCATTAGATTTTCTTCATAATTTGCATGCAACAAGCTTGTAACGATTCTCACAAGTTAACACCATTTTGCTAATAATTTAAAAGAGAGATCTTTAATTATCCCTTGTTGAAGGTTCACTGGAATATCTAGAATTTCCTTTGTTAAAGTTCAATTATTTTCAATACTCCAGTTACTTATTTCCTAAATTATTTTCGTGCCAAATTTCGTGAAATTCTAATGAGTGGTTCTCGAGAAATAGGCTTATTTCCGAGAGTGCAATTTTCATTCAATCACAATTTTTAGATTTACTACGTATGCGCTGCATTTAACTGGGTTCTTTCAGTCAGAAAGAAAAAGCTGAGAACTGCTGGGTTCTTTGCATCGTTACCTTTTCTAACATATCTTTGTAATAAAAGACTAAAGCCATCAATACGCTGCGTTCAATTATAGAGAAAAATAGCACAGATACTGCGGGTGTTGAGTAAATAAAATGATCGCTTTATTGACGGCACGTTTGTTTTTTGCAATCTTTGTGCGCGCGCTGAATTGCATCAGCAAAAGCGCGCGCGAAACTGTGTTCGGCCACCTTAATACGTTTTGAGAGTGAAACCTCCGTTTTCAAATTTCCGGCTTAGTGTGGAGCGGGGGCTTACTATTTGTCGAGCAGCTTCAACCAACTAATGGATACATCCTGCTAGTGAAGGTGAGCTAGCCTTATTCTTATTCAAATATATGTACCTAGACACAGCCTAGGAAAAGGAAAAATGACGGAAAATTCTGCGCAAAGAAGCCGATATAGTGTAATACATAGTTTGTTCTTTTAGTAGCTATAGGCTGTGGTGACGGTTTAGGAAATTAAGCCACAGAGCTAGAAGGGACTGATTCCAACTACTTTTACGAGCCTTGAAACCTTGGAATGATAGAAAAACCTTCCAAATAACTGCCTTAGTTATTTTTCATTCCGAATGGAAGATTAAAATCTCAGCATTGTTAACAAAAAACTTCAACGTACCCTGATTTCTGCTCTTGGTATTCTAGCAAGCCCGACATTGTTTCTTCAAATCTGTTCAGTTCCTAAACTGGTACAAATAAACGACATCGTGATGGTGACTACAGTTTTCATGTGTTGTCTTATATTATCACCCTCACAATAATTAAATATAGACATTATATTATTATACTATATTATATTATATTATATTATTTTGTTTAAGCATAGCCAGGGCCGAATGGTGTTCATTATCTGATAAAAATGATATTTTACAATCGTGATACACGTCAGTAAATTCTCCTGTCGTAAAGTTCAGTGAAACCCCAATATACCATTGAATAATACGATAACATTGTGGGGGATTGAAATATTAGGTCCAATATTGATTACCAATTACGAGTTACTCAGTTGCATTGACGTACAAAACAAGTCTTCCAAGATCTTTTTCGTAAGAAAACAAAACGTAAACAAACCAAACTTTTGTTCTGCATGCAATTGGTGAAAAGAGTGAAAGCAGACTTGGTTACAGCCTAAATGGAGCGTTCGCCGTGTTAATATTTTCTTTGTCTGTACTTGTTAAGTTGATTAGTATATTTTAGGTTGTATTTGTGTTATTTAGATTATTTGATTTGTAGTTTAGTCGGGTCAGGGAAGGGTTTTTTCGGGATATTTTTTAGGGGGGTGGGTGTGGGTGTATTAACCAAGTAGGGGACTTACGTCCTATTGTTAAGCACCTGTACTTGTACAAATCCTAAAATAAATAAATAAATAAATAAATAAATAAATAACGTTTGCTACCCAAAGTCGTCGGGACAATTAATTTAAAATTTGTACAAAGGTCTAGGTGATCTAACGTAAGTATCGAGTTTAATTTGGTTTGTAGGGCGGAAAATGAAGAAATTCTAAGATGGATCAAACCTGGCTATCGAGCAGAAAGCATTTTTTTTTTATATATACATCGGTCAGGTACCCCCTATGATGAATCGTACACTGGGAGACTCCGACCGAATGGGGCGGTGTTTTTCAGGCTGTACGAGTGTAAAAGGAGTTAAGTTCAAGCCCGAGTCAAGTTCGAGTCAAGTTAGATTTTTCTTTTTCTTCTTGTTTTTGTTTGGTCTCTTGGTTTTAATTCTGTGTGTCAAAATGATCTACCAGAGGAACAAAACAGGGCAATATTGTACTTTTTCTTCACTGCCGATCCACGTAAAACAATACTGAAAATTGGGACTGAAACTCATGCGTAGCAATGTGGGTGGTCGCTTGATCTCGGATTACTGACACTCGTTGCTGATCAAAGTTCATGTACAAGAAACATTTTCAAAAGGCAGAAAAGTCATACATGTATTTTATGGGAGGCGATTTCAATGACTAAACAAAAAATGCAGCCGCTTCCTTTCAACATGGTAAAAGTCACCCACAATGAACCCTGTGTACATCAGTAATTCAATGCTGACGACTTTGATTTTGTCACTGGCAAATAATTCGTATGCGGTAGAGAGGGCCAAAGACAATAAAAAGATAATTTAACCCCCCGAGTAATATAACGTGTCCTTCCCCTTTGGGCCATTCTTTATTTAAGAAATAGAAAACATGTTCCGTGTTTCTATCGCGTTTTAGTATAAATCAGCTAGCGTTCTATTACGAATGTCGTTCTCTGATTGGCTACACTTCCCACTATCTATTCTGTGATAGATAGTGAGTAGCGTAGCAGTGTGCCCTTGCTAACAAAATAACGGCCGCTTCTTAGCGTTTTCGAAGTGTCTGAGAAAAGGGTTTTGATGAGTTTTGAACGACTTGTAGGTTTATACTAAAACTATTAGATTATTTGCTCTCGATTTCTATCGTGTGATAGTTGACTCGGGCCCTGCGCCCTCGTCAACTATCACGCGATAGAAATCTCGAACTCATAATCTAATTGTTTAATAGAAACACGAGTGGAAGTTTAGGAGAACGATAACTGCTGTGGGAACACGAGCCGACAGGCTAGTGTTTCCACAGCTTTTTCGAGTTCCCTCAAACAAACATGTTTTCTGTTCCCTTTAGAAAGCATCGCGGCGGCAAAAAGGGAAACAACTTGTTTACTTTGACACTGTTAATTCTCTTTGCTCGCGCCATCATTACATCAACAGCTCGTCACTAGTTCTGTGTTTCTATTAAGTTACAATAACCGTCTAATTTCTCGCGCGCTGATCGGCTCATTTTTATCATCAATACGTGTACAGACGGATAAATCTTAATTTATAGAGGCTTTCAAGTTCAACATTCAGCTGTCAAACTGTCAACTTTTTAGCCAATGAGATTTTATTGACTTTTTTAAGTAGCCAATCAAAAAGCTAGAAAAGCTATTGTCAATGTTCGCGTTATTTTGAATAAAATTCACTTATCTTTGTTTACGACAAGTTTACGGCGTCTTTTCCCTCATTTATTCCCGGCATTTGACCATTTTGGGGTCTTGTTATTGTTAAAAACAAATTGACGTCAGTTTTTTATGCGTCCTCTTATTGATGATAAATTGGGACATAACATTGTCAAAGTTTACCGCGGAACTACGCGCCTGCGGCCCGTGGTTTCACAGCCACTTTGACAATGATGTGAAGTTTATATGAAATAATTCATATATGAACTGCGGTTGTAGATGAAAGTGAAGGATGATCATCGCAGTAAATTTTCCAATTTAAGCAACTGGAAAGAAGAAGCCTGAAAAAATCAGGGCTTCAACGGGACTCGAACCCGTGACCTCCGCGATACCGGTGCGATGCTCTACCAACTGAGCTATGAAGCCACACATTGGGAGCGAGGTCAATTTATTGAGTTCATATCTTCCCGTGAGGAGTGAAATGATGTGAAGTTTACATGAAATAATTCATATATGAACTGCGGTTGTAGATGAAAGTGAAGGATGATCATCGCAATAAATTTTCCAATTTAAGCAATTGGAAAGAAGAAGTCTGAAAAAATCAGGGCTTCAACGGCTTCACTTTCATCTACAACCGCAGTTCATATATGAATTATTTCATTTAAACTTCACATCATTTCACTCCTCAAGGGAAGATATGAACTCAATAAATTGACCTCGCTCCCAATGTGTGGCTTCATAGCTCAATTGGTAGAACATCGCACCGGTATCGCGGAGGTCACAGGTTCGAGTCCCGTTGAAGCCCTGATTTTTTCAGGCTTCTTCTTTCCAATTGCTTAAATTGGAAAATTCACTGCGATGATCATCCTTCACTTTCACTTTGACAATGTTATGACCCAAATTATCATCAATAAGAGGACAGACGCATAAAAAACTGACGTCAATTTTGTTAACTTCTATTCAACCGCTGACATTACATTGCGGGCGAAGAGATCAGCGAAGCAAACAACGTTGATTATCAATAACGCATAAATTTGGAGTTTGAAAGATTGTTGTGTGCAACTTTCAAACACGATTTCATGTAAATGGAAAAACTATGGATCTGGTTTACACATTGTTGCTGGTAGCTGCTTCGATCCCCCTAGTATCGGGCGAAAATTGCGAACCTGTCACTGTAAAGTCTTGCTCCAGTGCAGGCTACAGGTTAACAGCAAGATTTCCGGATGTCGATGGCACACCTTATCAAGACTTTCAAGCTCCCCTTCTTAATCTGTACGTTCCATTGTTGACATTGTGTTCAGATTTTGCCAGTACGATATTGTGCTCGCTGTATCTGCCGAAATGCGAGGAAGGCCGCGACACTCCGTTGCCGCCGTGTCGCAAAGTTTGCACACAGTTTGTCTCGGAATGTCAAGATAGTCTTCGCAAAGCGGGGCTAGCTGGTATGTTTACAGTACTGTGTGATTTGCTACCGGACGGAGGTGGACAGTCAAAAGAATGTTTTTATCCCTCCAACTTTAAGGATACTTCTCCTGGAGGTAAGGGACGATTTGTTTACCTTCCACAGCAAATAAATTATGTAACTATTTTAAAACATTATGCACAATTTCAGTGGACAAGTACATGTACTAAGTTGTCAAATTAATTCCATAGTCCAAGCTCTAGTTAGCGACACAGATGAACTTTAAAGAAAAGGTGACATGTAAAGTCATGTGATATCAGAAATATTTTTTATTTTCTTCATAAAACAAAAGAAAGGATTTCAAGTTATCTTATTGTTTGGTAGATTTTTCAACTTGTTACATGCTGCTACTAATTAAAATCAATAAATTATGCATATCATGAAACGGGAAAACTTTGTTACTTACAGTGTCATTTGAGCCTCCGGGATCAAATCAGGAGAGCAACAATGTATGCCTCAGACAATTTAAGTAAAAGCCTTAAGTCTACAGGTCAGCAGAAAACACTTTTGTAGATGAGGAAATTAAAAGTTTTCCTAAATTGATGTTATCAAGAACCCAGGAATTAAACCCATTTTTAATTATATTTATTTCAGTCATACAATAATATTTTTATAAATAATAATATTTTTTAAAAGACTGAGAAAATTGTGAATGCTCCAGGTTAATTTGCACTGCTCTGAAAATTTAAAATTACAATAATTTTTCCCACTCTCAGCCTGTGAATCACAATAAAGTAATTTATATTCCCTAAGTAAGATGATAAAGATAAAAACTTCTGTTATTTCATTTTTGCAGGGCCAGCAACAAATGTTTGTCATGATGTTGTAGACCAGAGATGCAAGAATGATCTTCACTACAGCAAAACTTTAGTTCCTGTCAGTTTACAAACTGCAGAAGATACATTATTTCAAGTGATTATTGACAGCAACTGTTCAGCTGAGCTGGAAAAGTTTATTTGCTACACGCAGTTTCCACCATGTGATCCTAACCGCACACGTGAGACAACCATGCCCTGCAAATCACTTTGCGATACAATCAACAAGCAATGCTGGAAGCAGTTCATCGATTCTGGTCTACCCTTGCCGCACTGTGACTATATTTATCCCAGAACCGACAAAAATAATTCAACAGGCCTTTGTAAAGTTGAAAAGTGGCCGGCTTCTTGGCCTGAGGAATTCAGACCACCACCACCCCGTAAGTATGGCAGTTTACCTGTAGCTGGATAGTTTTCAGACAGACACTTTTAATGGTACCATGCAATGTATGTTTGTCTGTGTGGCTAGGCACTCATAGATTCATGGCTGACATATAGGGCTGTAACCTGTAACACCTGTTACAGCTAAATATGGATGATGCTGGCCCTTGACATTAAGTGGTGAACTTGCCTGTTGTGGATATCATTCACAATGTAACACATTTGTTATTAAGTTGTGAAGATTAAGGAAACACAGGACTCAAAACCTACTGACAGCCCTGCAGAGTTTGATCAGTGTTTAAAAGGTGATCATAGCTGCAAATGCGAATACTCATATCACTTTTATCTGTGCATCACTTTGATCTAAGTGTTAGATTTATGATGCCTCTCTTTGGACTTGTCTTCACTTTATACAGTACTTGTATATTAACCGAACAGGTTCATACCATAGCTCCAGTCCTGACTGATTAATGAGTATTCATTTGATAACAATTTTTGTTAACAGCCCTTGGTACATGTGAAAAACTCACAGTGAAGTCATGCGCCAATGCTGGATACAAATACATAGCACAATATCCTAAACTGGGAGGCAAGTCCTTCCAAGATATTAAAGGAGATCTACTGGATCAGCTTATCCCGCTGTTGACATGCTCTCCCTACAGTAGCTTAATTCTCTGTTCCCTGTTTCTTCCAAAATGTGTTTCTGGAAGCAGTAGACCCATGCTACCATGCCGTCAAGTTTGTTTGGATTTTACTGACAAGTGCAAGGCTGAACTGCGATTAGTGTCAACTGTGGGAATGATGATTGCACTTTGCGACCTCCTTCCAGTGTATGATGGGACACCCATCAAGTGCATCATGCCGGAGAAATTTCTGAGTAGTTCCAGTACACAGCTGTGTATGTATGCCAAGCATTTACTTGTTTTATTACACTGATTTCTTGAGTTTTAGGCAGTAACTGAGATAATCTTAAGCCCAAATCTTTTTCTTTTTTACTAGTCATATATTTTGATTAACAAAATATCTATGGGTACAGGGATAGACATTAGCACTCGCCCGCTCACCCAGGCAATTGTCTAAAGTGTCGGTTGAGCGCAAATCATCAATTTTTTTCCCATACTTTCCCAGCACTCTGATCAATGTATGTTCTCCCGGTAAGTTTAAAAATGGAGTAAACTGATCAAGGCCAAAATGTGGAAATGTATTTCCGGAGTTTCTTAAGTTGTTCACAACGAAAAGAACGAAAAAGCCCCGAAACCTGCCCATGATATGAGGGAATACGAGGGGGGTGGGGGGATAAACTTTTGGGTGAGTGAAAACTGGTTCGGGCAAGTGCATTTTGAGGGTCACTCGTTCGAATGGTGAGTGCTGTCAAAATTAAGTGTCCAACCCTGTAGGTAATGGCTAAATCTTATTTAGACCTCTTTTGCTTAGTGAATCGAGCATGACTGTAAAAAAACTGTGAGTGAAAAATGGCTGTGCAAAGGCATTTTGTGCCCCCAGGAAGTCACGCAGCCATTTTTTACTTGGTTTTCTTTCATGTCACACAGGATGGAGTAAGCAAAAGATGGACTTCCGATAGTCTGTTCTTATTTGGTTTTAACAAAGAATTATATCCACTAGCCCCGACATACCAACAACATATAAAACTCTTTCAAATCACAATATGTTACACAGTAGTCCACGAAAAAAAAAATACATTTAATTTGTTTATTTAAAACGCTTAACCTTGTTTGCACCTCTGGTGTTTTATTTACAGATCTACATATGCATTTATGTATGCATTGGTCAATTAGTACGAAATATTGTTACATGTTTTTGCTTGAATTTCCAAAATTAGGTAATTAATCATATGAGCATGACAACCAAGTTAAATTAACTTTGTGATCACTTTGTGTTTATTTTTTTGTTTGTTTATTTGTTGTTGTTTTGAAGACACTCAAATTATCTTAATTATTTTTTAATTTTCGTAATTCACATAAATTATATGGGCTGCTAAGCTACTTCATGTATTACAAAAATATCATCACTGTGTTATTTCCTTGTAGAAAAATTGTGTCGATTGCTGAAATATTGTGTGTTACATTAATTTGTAGTCTCTGTCAGGGATGTCTGTTACAAAGTCACGTCTACCAAGTGCTCCTCAGACCTCCACTATGAAAAAACGTTTTTGCCAACAGAGGATCAAAAAGCTTCTGAGTTTACCATCTTGCAGCCAATCATAGACTCAGGTTGCTCACCTGATATTGAGAAATACTTGTGCCAAACCCGCATGCCTCCCTGCACAGCTGATATATCTGTAGTTCATCTGCCTTGCAGGGAGTTCTGTAAGAGAATCACTCGTGACTGCGGTGCTGTTTTGAAAGCTAACAGTATACCTGCTCTTCACTGTGACTACTTATTTCCAGAAGGAGACAGTTCTAATGGACTGTGTGACTTGAAGCAGTGGCCTGCTCCATGGCCATGGAAAATTCCGGATCCATCTCCCCCTGTGTCAGGTAAGGCCTGATCAGTTGAAAAAAATGCATCAACCAGCCAGCCTCTTGGTCAGTTGATTAGTCAGTCAGTCAGTCAGTCAGTCAGTCAGTCAGTCAGTCAGCCAGCCAGCCAGCCAGTCAGTCAGTCAGTCAGTCAGCCAGCCAGCCAGTCAGTCAGTCAGTCAGTCAGTCCATCTGTCTGTCCATTCATCCATCCGTCCATTTGTCCGTCAGTCAGTCAGTCCTCGGTCAGTCTTTCAGTTGGACAGTCGGCCTGTAAGTCAGTTGGTTGGTCAGTCAGTCAGTCAGTAAGCCGATTGTTCAGTTGGCCATTGGTTGGCTGATCAGTTGGGTGTCGGTCGGTTGGTCAGTCAGTCAGCCAGTCAGTCAGTCAGTCAGTCAGTCAGTCAATCTGACAGCAACTTGGTTGGTCAGTCAGTAAGTAGTCAGTCAGTCACTCAGTCAGTCAGCCAGTCACTCAGTTAGCAGTCAATCAGTCAGTTAATCGGTCAGTCAGTCTGTCGGTCAGCCAGTCAGTCAGTCCGTACAGCCAGTCAGTCAGTCAGCAGTCAGTCAGTCAGACAGTTAGTCGTTCAGTCAGTCAGTCGTTCATTTATTGAGTCAGTTAGTCTGTTGGTCAATCAGTCAGTCTGTTAGGCTGCTAAAGTCATACAGCAGTGTGCAGAAGGTCATAGTTTGGGCTCACGAGTGTTCTGAGAGCTCAGGATTACTACTTCTTTTTTGAGTAGCTTCACCACTCTTGCTAGAGGTTTTGCCATCAAGACAAATTTGCACTTTGTTCGAGATACTTACGGAAACTTCGGCTAAGTTGAATGCATCACAGACGGATAATAGTCCTTAAATTTCTACCAAGGTTAACAATTATTCCATCATATCTTTTCTAGTTTAGTTTTATTAAATTGTCAAGGAGGAAATAACTTCTGTTGACGTTCAAATCCTTGCTAGTCACAAAATGCTGCAAAATGCAAAGCATAAAATATGGATGAAGTTAATCTTCAGCTAATAGGTTTTTTTTTACATTCACAGATGGGCTTACAGAGTGTGTTCCTCTCACAGCCAAGGCTTGTCAAGGGGCAGGTTATGATCTCACTGCGGACTTCCCAGCGATTGACGGTCAGCCATATCAAGAAGTCAAAGGAAAAAATCTGGAGTTTTTCCTGGATTTTCTGAACACTTGTTCACCATATGGCAAGACAATAATGTGTTCGTTTTACATGCCGAAGTGCATGACGGGATCGCCAAACCCAGTCCTTCCCTGCCGCAGCGTTTGTTTGGAGTTTGTTAGCAAGTGTCAGGGACTTCTTGCGCTGGCCTCACACGCGGGCATGTTCAGAGCACTCTGTGATTTGTTACCGCAGCAGGATTTTTCCCCTACCACTTGTTTCATACCCGAGGGGTTTACGCCAAGCACTACTGACGCTCTTGGTAAGTACTAATAACCCGGGGGGACTCCCGTATAAAAACGACAGGGGTGTTCATCGGAAATTTTGAAAAGAACCCTTTAGAGGTACCAACATCCTTTTTTGTGGGCGTGGCTTGAATTTTTTCACCCCAAGGGGTACTAGCTCTTAAACGACACATTAACTGACACTGACTTTTTGAGGCTCAATACCCTAACAGGTACAGTGAAAGCTCGTGGCTGCGGAACCTTTTGAGACTGAACAGCCAAACCTTCTTTTTTAACCTCTAAAAGGTACGTACGACGAGCACCGCCCTCCTTTTTATATGGAAGTTCCCCCCCCCCCCCCCCGCCTCCCGGGCTAATAATGGCCTAAAACGAGGTTGTGGGTCCAGATAAATTAACGGCAAGTAATTTTAAAACAATTATTCCACCAGCGTGCGTTGGATATGAGATGACTATAATCATCTCATATCCAACAAGCGCAAGGGAAATAATTCCTATATTAAAAAACGCCCCCAAAATATAAAAAAAACTAAACTAAAATAAAAACGCCCCAAAATTCACGTGTACGCTTACCATATTTGCAGAGCATGGTATAATGGCTCATAACCCATGTAGCTAAGCCAATGAAAACTCTCGGATTGTATTATCTAATGATCCAGTTTTAAATAACACGAGATATAAGACTTCCTTGAAGATACGACCAGCAAATAAGGTGCAGGAGGTGTTTAAACAATCTTAAAGATTGTTACCGATATGACTCATGTAACGAGTACAGCTAGATCATATTTTTCTTCTGCAGGCTTTGTACTTTCTTTCACCAGGCCACTTCAAAATCTTCTAGCGGTGCGGATCATACGTTTTCGGTATGGCTGGTCCGGTGAGAGGTTGACCAGCTGGCCTTTTAGGTTAGAATTTACAGCAGTGATCATGGATATGAGCACGTCCTCCTCATCCCAATTCTAAGCTAATTACACTCCACTATCCTTGCCCATTCTGCTCTCGTTGCTACCATTGCCGTTACAGTGTTAAGCTTGGTGAGAGCGTCATGGCTTTCAGGTGTGCGAAAGGCCTTGTCCTTTTATCCCAAAGTGAAACGTTTGTGAAAAGATCCGACGTACACTCCGATAGAACAAGAAACAAAGACAAAATTGAGATCCATCTATGCAAGTCCTGATCCTCTGGACAGCGGACCTTTCACTGTAGAGCAGTAACTGCATGGAGCTCTATACCTGAGGAGTCGAGGAACTGCTAAAGCGTAGAAAATGTTAAGATGGAACTCCAGGCCCTACTCTTCAACGTGTTTTTAACTACATGAACATACATGTATATATCTAAATTAAAGTCCTGTTAGTATTTGTAACAATAATGATTAGAATGTTCAACAGTTAAGGTTATAGTTTTGTAATTTGATACATGCCCTGATGGGAGTATTTGAATATAGTACTTTGTAGTTGTACATTCCGCTTTCTTTCTCTAGCTCCCAGACGTGGTGGCGAATGCAGCAAAGTTGTGGAACCAAAATACTGCTCCACAGATCTGCATTACAACCAGACGTTTGTCCCGGAGAAAGATCAGTCCAGCGAAACTGTTCTACAAAGCATCTTGGACTCCAAATGTTCACCAGAGTTAGAAAAGCACTTGTGTTACACCACTGTCCCTCCATGTAAGCCCAACGATCTGTCCGTGTTTGTGCCTTGCAGATCTATCTGTGAGCAAGTAGGTTTGCATTTCGTTTCTTTTAAACACAGCTTTTAATACAGACTACTCCATGATTTCCATTCCATGACTGATTTACTCGATGATTGCCATTACTCGATTGGGACATTGGACCACTCGAAATTTTGCTGCGGATGTATGTAACTCCTTAGACATGCATGTAACACTTAGAGAATCGCCAACCATAGCGGCATTTAAGAGTCGCCTTTCCGAAGCCGAACTTTAATTTGTAGTTTAATGTAATAAGCATAATGCATAGTTTTTAACACTGTCTCCTTTTGTTCTTATCTATTAAAACGTTTATATTTTTAGTTCTGTATAGTTATATATAATATTAGTTTTTAAAATCATTTTTCCTAGTTTTACTTTTGTTTAATCTTAATAGAGGACCCTTCTGTCAACCACTTTGTGACGTAGGCCTCCTAATTGAAGATTATTATTTATTATTATTATTATTATTATTATTATTATTATTGTTATTGTTACTATTGTTATTGTCATTGTTATTGTTATTATTATTATTATTATCGAAAGTGCGCAACTTTTCGAGTCAAAGTAATGTGATATGAAAAGTTCTCGAGCACGTTGGCACATTTTAACGAAAGAAATCATAGCGTAACTGTGGCGTTCGTTTGGAGATTCAATCTGAACTAGCTGTAGGATAGAATTTATCCGTTTGCCACTTTGTGTGCTTTTCGATTGAGAAGATGCATGTATATCAAACATCTGAGACACGGACTGCGAGCAGTCTCTTTTTTCCTCGAAAATCCGTGGGAAAGAACACAAAACAAGTAAGCGTCCGAGCGTAACTATGAGCGTGATGGGGGAGCGGCGATGCCTCGAGCCGCTAATAGCGCTTCCGACGCCCGCGCTTCTAGCGGCTGGCGACATCACCGCTCGCACGTCACGCTCACAGTCACGCTCGCACGCTTACCTGTTTTGCGTTCTTCCCCACGGATTTTCGAGGAAATTCCTTCCCACGGATTTTCGAGGAAAAGAGAGACTGCTCACCGCAGTCTATTCCAAACACCTCGAATTTCGTCAAAAATACGGCGCCACTCAGTGTGCATCGTGTTTCAACTTTATTTTCATTGTCTGTAAATTTAATGAAATGCTGCTTGTGTTTGATGTATTACAACGGCCATCGATGTTTATTGTCATTTCTTTAGGTAAGAAGAGATTGTGGAGGAGAATTCGAGAAAAATAAAATACCTATGCCAGAGTGCTCTATGATATACCCGGAGGGCGATGACCCCAAAAACAAAGGGTTGTGTCATCTGACTGTCTTCCCGGTTGCGTGGCCCGTCAAGAGAGTGGAAGGTATGCATGTATCATGAGTTCGACAGGGGTGGGGTTGGGATGCATTATAGATTGGTGGAATACGATACCGATCACAAGTTCCGCCCTCACCACCCCTTACTAGGTGTATTGTTGCCAATGCCCTTCAGAAATGGTACATCTATATATGTACATTGACGTGAATACGCTTTGCAGGACCAAAGTCACAATGGGAAGGGGGTCTTACAGCGGTTTGCAATTGAGTGTTCAAAGTTATCAGGCAATTACTTTCAATTGGTTTTACAGTTTGAGATTGGCTGAGTGGTCAAATTGGTAAGTAATTGGTTTGGTTTTGGTTTTGGTTTTATTACGGTTTGAGACTGGCTGAGTAGTCTAACTGGTATTTGGTCTTACGACACTCAATTGAAAACCGCTCTAACAAGCATTATTTGTTGTTACGATCAATTGTTGCAAATGACTTTGGTGACGCGTGTGGTTGATTTGCTGGATTGGCACATTTTCCACCAAGCTCGAAGCCCAGATTCTCCTTACTGCGTAACCAGCTTCCTCAATTCATGAATACTATATCTCCAAGAATAGATTTTGTAAGAGAAAAATAAGATTCGATCTTCATTAGAAATCATGTTCTGTTACCAACACTTCTTGCTTCTCAATTCTAAAACCATAGAGAGGATGTTTATAGCATATTCTTTAAACAGTTTTGCGGATGGAATGACCTCATACAGTGGTGGCCGTTAATTACACTTTTAAGAGTAAATGCCTATAAAAATCGACTTAAATCGCCTATCAATGGCACAAGTCGAATAATTGATTTCGCTTGTATTTTGCCCATAGATAGGTCCTAGCAAGAAAAGAAACGGACCATAGTTAGTTTCTGCTAATACAACTTTCATTGGTAGAAATATGCTAAAAACGATTTCGTCCCTATTGGGCTCAAAATCTACTTCCGGTTTTGCTGAATTTTCTGAATATTCGATTGCTTCGCGCTCCTCAGAACAGCTACTTGAGAATCTTTCAATGGATTCTATAATTAGTTCAGGTCTTCGTGGTATGACTGGGCGAAAAATAAAATAAATGAAAGCTAGTTTTGAACCCGAACACGAGATCAAACAGACACGTGAAATTTTACAATGTGTTGCAAGCGAATTATTGCATTAAAACATCGCCATATTTTCTATGGGCTATAGCTTAAAATACCATTAAAACACTTTCTACGGATTAAATATACACCCACCTGTTAGGATATCAAAAAATATCTCTGGGCAAATGGTTTTAAGTCGCCCGCCTTGACCTGTGTTTCTCATAGATTTTCCCCAAAATCCGCCGTTGGAATGTAAACAATTGCGTGACGCGGATAGTCGCTCTCAAGTAAATATTCGTTTCCAACAATCCGATGAAAGCAATTTTTGAAACGTTGTGTGGATAAAATAAAGGAAAATGCCTTTCTTTTTGTTTAAGTTAGTAAAAATATTTTTTCTTTTTTCATTTGCATTGCAACACCCACGACATCCCTGATAAAGAACGTGACTACGGTGCTGCGGGAAATGATTCAGGTAAACGATTTTTAATACTTGTTTATTTCCACAAGATGGCTCAGTTATTAATTTCACTGATAAGTTACAATGCAGTAGCAGTTTTAGAGATACTCTTAAACAATCCTCTATGGTTTATGGCAATTGAATCATTGACTGACAAATAAAGTCAAGTGGAAATACCATAAATTCTATAAATTACTAACTTCGTGACGGCATCTCAGCTCTTCTAGCTGTGTACAAAATTTGTACTTTTAAGACAATATGCTCAAACTCAGCTAGAAAACCCCAAATTTCTTGAATTGGATTAGCCGAGGAAGAAATTGCGTTTGCGTTTGAATCATACTTGGAAAAAAAAATCCATCTTTTCTACTTTGGTTGTTTGATCAATTAAGTGACACTTTTAACGCTGTTCGCTACCTGTCTGAAATTTGCAGATCATAACACTGGTAGACAAATAAACATTACAGTGGTCGATCTATGGACAGCAAACGTCCATCTTGGTTTGTTCGCGGAAGTCGGTCACGGAAGAGCGAATTTCAATGAAATATATATAATTTGATTAAGCAATTAGCCAAAATAGGGGGCGTCGATGAAACCAGGAACATGAAACATTCCGGAACATCCCGGAACATTCCGGAACATCGAATAATTATAACAATTATGCCAAAAATATGTAAAATTAAATTTTTAAAGATTAAATCAAACAAAAATAAACTGATATCAGCTCGGAAAATAAAAACAAATCAAAAACATAACAAAAAAAGAAAATTAAAATGAAAGTGAAAGCTAGCAACTAAGAAGAGTAATCTATTCCTTCCAGTCGTTCGTCGTCAGTTTAATCACGTGACTGTCTTATTCCCAGATTTCCTTCTTCACAGAAAACCAAGGTGGTAGCGTTCGAACTCCTTAATCAAACTTAAAAATATGAAAACACAAGTGTGATTTCTTTATTCAATTCATTACGTCAATACAAAGAAATGCGTATACACGATTTCTCATGAAGAAATAGTTTCTCCATGAGATAGAAATAGAACTCTTCAGCATTGAGTTTCTTGTCTAAACTAGTTCGGACATCTCGAGCACTGATGACAGTGTAAACAAATACAAACACAAAATCTAAAAACATTTGGCGACGCGCGCGCTGTCTTGCAGGGACGCTGGTCAAAACTTTATTGTCTCAAGAAATATTCGTTACAAGTGTTCAAATGCATTTCCTGGAAATTGTTTTGTCCAATACAAGTTAATACTTAATTAATTAAAAACACTTTTAACGCAGGCTATAATCTATTCATCGCTAGTTCAACTTCACGTGCAGATCGTGCAGATCGTTATCTGACATTCGATCAAACTTCTATCGAGCCATTCGTACACCACCAACGTAGACCAGACATGCGAAGTACGAGCGTGAACGAGCTGCTCTAATCTTTGATTACTTCTAGAATAATAACTTGCTTGTTACTTGGGCTTCCTGGAAGGCTTGGTGGGTCATAGCGTCAGGCGTTCCTAGTGGAACGGTGCGAAAACTGGGGATGATAAATAGCAACATGAGGACGGAACAGTGACAAGACTATGGCTATTGACTTAACAAGCAACTGTATGATGCTCAGACAAACACCTCAGATGTTGAAGAAATCAGGGATCACAAAAGGAGACGCAGAGTTACCCGGCATTCATCGTCCGAATCATCCATGTTTGTGTTGAAAACAAAGTGCTGTAAAGCGACGTGACGCAATTGGCGGGAAAGAACAGGAGCCTGCACTCATTGTAGTCAGTTAAATGAATACCCAACGCTCCCTACCCCGCCCCTACCGACTCCCCTATCCCCAATAATATCTTTTCATATTTCGAGCTGATACCAGTTTATTTTTGTTTATTTTAGTTTTGAAAATTTAATTTTACATATTTTCCTCATAATTATTATAATTATTCGATGTTCCGGAATGTTTCGTAATGTTCCATGTTCCATGTTCCATGTTCCATGTTCCATGTTCCATGTTCCATGTTCCATGTTCCTAGTTTTCTCGAAGGCCTAAAATAGGTTGACCGCCAAAACAGTCTAGGGTTTAGCCTAACCCTAACCCTTAGTTTTAAGACTGAAGAAAAAAATATCTGTCAAGATAATATTATTGAGCATTTCAGTTGTTTGAAAAGAAACATTCGCACACATTAGCTATATGTACAGTACATGCGTAACCTGGAAAGCAATCCGTCGAGCACAGTTTTACTAGCTCACCGAGACATTGGCACTGTTGATGTCTCTTATTTATGATTTAAACTTTTAGGATTTGTTTAGTTTACTTTTTCCGACTTTTTAGAAGGAGAAAAGGCACCAAATGTCGACAGGCTGACTGGTACAAATAAAAACGTTTATAAAACCGGGAATCGATCCGTCGAAATCAACAAATACAAATTTAATCACTGTAGCGTTCCTTCAGATCACGTAAGGCTACAAACCAACAATATCAGCTTGTTATTACGCTTAGCAAATGAACTTAGAACGATTTTCTTTCTAGAGCTCGTTCTTGTAATTAAAATGATCAAAGAAAGAACGAATGCTTAAAACGACATAGCGGTAACACCCGAACTCAATTGCTATTAATTAGCGTGTTTAATTAAGGAAATTTCTAAAGCGATGCCTTTCAAATTATTAAAGTTAAAAGTGGTCCATTACGTTTTTCTTTTTTCACCCAAATGTTCTAAGATAGCCATCTGCAGTTTGTTGGAAATGAATTACTGTATTCAAGGTGACCGCCCGCGTCACGCAATTGTTTACATTCCCACGGCGGTTCAGGGGAAAATTTATGAAAAACACAGGCCAAGGCGAGCGACTTAAAACCATTTGCCCAGAGATGTTTTTTGATTTTCAAACAGGTGGGTGTATAGTTAACCCGTAGAAAGTGTTTTTATGGCATTTAAAGTTATAGCCCATAGAAAAATATGGTGATATTTTAGTGCTATAATTCGTTTGAAACACATTGTAATATTTTGCGTTTCTGTTCGATCTCATTTCGGGCTCAAACGAAACCTCGATTTATTTTATTTTTCGCTCAGTCATACCATGAAGATCTGGGCTGAATATAAAAACCATTGAAAGATTCTCAAGTAGCTGTTGTGCGACGCGCAAAGCAATCAAATTTTCCGAAAATTCAGCATAAACAGAAGTAGATTTTGAGCTCAATCGGGACGAAATCGTTTTTCGCAAATTTCTTCCAAAAAATGCCGCATTAGCAGAAACTAACTATGGTCCGTTTGTTTTCTAGCTAGGGCCAATCTATGAGCAAAAAATGAGCAAAATCGATTTTTCGACTTGTGCCGTTGTTTGGTCCATATTTATGGGCAGTGGCTCTTAAACAACTATTCTTTAATAAGCATCCACAATGTACATATAATTGTTTACAAAAATTGAAAGTTCAATGATAGTACATACAATATTAACAATGGAAAGATGAAATAACTGGTTTGAGTAGCCGTACAAACGGGGTAAAACTGTAAAGGAATGTACAGGGAATATCCAAGTTGAGACTTCAGAATACGGCCGTTGGCTGTATTAACGTGTCGGCTGTATTAACGGGTTTTTCTTATAAGAAAATAAATGGGCGTTTCCCCAGAACAGCGAAAAGTGGCCGTAACCACGAGGTGACTGTATTAACGAGGTGATGGGGGGTTCCACTGTGTATCAAAGCAGATAGGTTTTCCCACAGGTGTGCTTCTGAACTAAACGACTGCAAGTCCGTTTCCCCTTCTTTCTATTCCTTCGCAACAAAATTAAACAAAAAAGAATTAAGGAGATTTGCGCCACTTTGCAAGAGCCTGCTTGATGAATTTTACTGACTTGTTTGAGTTATTAACTGTGATTTTTTAATGCTTTAATATCAGTGGTAAACGAGCGCCAGATAGCCCCTAACGAAGGTGGACTGATAGCTGGTATTGTCATTCTACTTGGTGTGTTATTCGCAGTTTTGTTGATAGCCGTGATGTACTTCCAGTGGCGCCGCGGCACCAAGCAGTTTGCTGCACAGCGGTTTGAAAATGTGGAGCATGAGTCGAATGCATGAACCCAGGTGTGGTTGAAAGGCCGAGATCTTCCCTCAGTTTAAATGTATTTTTCATCACCAATAGGCCATTTCACAGTTGTGTGCATAGTTACCTAGCCTATGAATGCAATACAGACCTCTCTGCTTTTCTCATTTAAATGGCAGCTAGTTAGCATAAGAACAACTTAATCTACACAACAAAAGCAGTGAGGACTTAATCGGAACAAGGTCACCTGCAGCCTCGTTGCCATTCACTGGCCAGGGGCCTGTTTCTCGAAAGCTCCGGAAAGTTTTCGGGCCCGAAAAGCCATTTTTAGTTAATCGGTATTTAAAGACAGAGAGGTGTATACGCCTGAAACGTCTTGTACGGAATGGAACCTCTGTTTATACTAAGAATATGTGAAAAGAACAGCTCTGTAATCATAAGGTTTGAGATTTTGCTACGGCTTTTCGGGTGCGAAAATGTTTCGGGACCTTCGAGAAACGGGCCCCAGGTCACTGAAAAGACAACCGTAGAATGGTTTATTCGGCAACACAACAGTAAACACTTAGATCTTGTTGTTATTATTAATTTATTTATAGTGTCCCCATTTAGTGGTTATTTACTGCTATTTTAGTTTGACACTAAAATAAAGGTATTCATTCATTCATTCATTATTGGGTCAACCGATTCCATGTGGTTGGGTTAGTTGCGGTTTTCGTGTGCTGTTGTGAAATCTCCGTTTTCGGTTGATTTGGTTGATCAGTTGTTTCAAGTGACATCAAACTAGCTTGAAACGGTTTATTTACTTGACCATTAATAAATATTGAACATTCCTTTCAGCCAATAAACCGAAAACAGGTTTATATATTTTCGTATGAACTTAGTAAATAATCTACAGTAGCTTAACACTAGTAATAACCGATTGTGTCTCACTGCCCAGTGAGCTAAAGAAACTTG
This sequence comes from Orbicella faveolata, assembly GCF_042242905.1. Classification (NCBI taxonomy): domain Eukaryota; kingdom Metazoa; phylum Cnidaria; class Anthozoa; order Scleractinia; family Merulinidae; genus Orbicella; species Orbicella faveolata. Next base: position 2,265,760 of record NW_028301553.1, read on the forward strand.
TACTAAAAAGGACTTTTAAATACAAACTGAAACAGTTTTTACTTATCATTTTTAACCTTAGTTAGCAGTAGATTATAAATCCTAGTTCTAGTTTTAACCTTAGTTTTAGTATCACGTTTTTAGTTTTCATTATTTCTGTATTTTACACATTTAATGTATATTTTAGACTTTTATTTTTAAGAGGACCCTCCTGAAAACCACCTCTAGGTGATTGGAGGCCTCCTCTTAAAATATTAGTTTATTATTATTATTGTTATTATTATTATCAATGTTACTATTACTGTTACTATTACTATTACTATTACTATTACTATTACTATTACTATTACTATTACTATTACTATTACTATTACTATTACTATTACTATTACTATTACTATTACTATTACTATTACTTTTACTATTACTATTATTATTATTATTATTATTATTATTATTATTATTATTATTATTATTATTATTATTATTAGCATCTGACAGTTGTGCGGAAGGGCCCGGGCTCAACTGCCCACGGGGACTGAGAGTTTTTCTCTAAACTGCGCACGCGACGACAAAATTTACATTTTTACGTTAATTTACATTTTGTTTTCTGCAGAACACGAAAGCCTCAACTAACGCCATAAACTGAAATCAGTTGATTCCATTAGAACAATACTCAGCAATTATCAAACAGAGTCAGGTGGGGGTGGAGTTTGCACGTTCGACCCATTAGAACATGCACTTAGCTCTTCATCAGCGTTGACTTAATAAGATAAGCATTAGGCTTTCGTAGGAGCACATCATTAGATTTTGTTTTGCAAGGGTTAGGAGCCCTTTTACAAATGGGGCTAGGTAATGATATTATAGGTGACATTTTTGACATGTAGTAAACGTGGCATGCCGGAAGTTATCACAACTTCTTAATGAACCTCATTCCTAGGGTATCTTTTATTTACGCGTCCTGGAGCAAGAGAGGGAAGGAGTGGGACGGGGTAGGGGAAATTGCATAGACGCTGGAAACCAGGTAACTTATATTGTTTTGCAACGGTCTGTGTTCAAAAGTTGCGTGACGTCCCAAATCATAACGGTTTCTGATCGTGGGAAGGTTTTTTATTGAATCAGCCAAAGCCCTCCCTCGACGTTGTACAACTTACTTAGTATTGTGTATTCTTAAGGGTATTATTTAGTGTTATTTTTTAAAACGTTGTGGTTTATGGCCAGTCCAGTGCCTATGTGGGTTATCACTATAAAGATTAACTCTTTCTTAAAAAGCAGCAGCATTCTTTTCTTTGGATTCATCCTTATGAATTCCAATTTGAGACAGACATTGTCTGGTGACTTATCAGTATGCAGAACATGGGTATCACAAGCAAACCTTCGGTGAAATTCGTGAATTTCAACGTAAACAACAACAACAAAAAAACAAGCACTACAATCACTGTCGTTGTCGTTGCGTTTTTTCATTTACAACTCAGGTTGTACGTCAATATATTTCACTTATCTCACTACAGTCACAAGTAAATATCTATTTAAACTAAAAAAACACAACTTAAAAACAAGTTATTGTTAAGCTCAGTCGGTCTGATACGTGTATATATCAATTATTTCGTAACGTCCATTTATCTCTACTTATCAAGCTACATCAGTCTAGAATTGTATTCAGGATTCTTCTGTTAACCTTCAAGATCCCGCATGGCACAGCTCCCTCTTACCTAGAATCACTGATATCTTTGAGGTCTCAATCACCTTACAATCTTAGATGTTCTAGTGACACTCTCTTGCTCAAGCAACGTACCTTCAGATCCAAATTGACACTTGGTGACAGTCCGTTTACTTGTGCAGCTCCAAAACTCTGGAATGCATTGCCATTTTAAGTCAAAGATGCCAAGTCGTTAGACACTTTTAAAATTAAGTTAAAAACTCACCTTTTTCATCCAGCACTTTCATCATAATTTTTGGTGCAGTAGATCTTTTTCATCACTATTTTGATCTAGTATTTTAATCATTTATTGTTTCCTGTTTTCCATTTTTACTGTGTGAATTTACCTCATTAGTGTAATTTTTACCCTTTTTACTTACTTTATATTGTGAAGCGCATTTGGAAATTACTTTATGGAATTTGCGCTTAAATATATTGTATTATTATTAAGTTATAGCCTGGTTGCCTGCGTATTTCATACATGAATTGACTCCAATCGGGAGCCAACTTCTTTTTCAACTTAGCAACCCAACAGTGCGGTTACTCCAACCAAGCCCACCCAACAAAGATCTGTGCAAATTGATGAAGTTAAAGTTTGGATGTTAACAATAGATTTCTCACCAGTTATTGGTCTTCATAAGATGCACATTGTTAGTTTGGATACATGCATACGCTTCTTATTTCCTTCATTAGACTCCCGCACAAAGGCTACTCACTACTTGAAGCCATAAATTTCTGGCAATCTTATTCCTTTCCACAATGAAAAGCTATTGTTTCACTCACTCACTCAATCCCCTTCGTTCCTGGTGGAACATAGTTCGTCCACTAGTACTCGCCACTTGACCCTATTTTGAACAGTGCGCTTTACTTCCTGCCACGTGAGCTGTCTCTCCTCCAACTCTGCCATTCTTGTGCGCCTCCAGGTGTGCTGGGGTCTGCCTTTCCTGCGCTTCCCCTGTGGGTTTGTTTAGTTTAGAAAAAAATTGCTTGGGTAGACTTGACTGAAGAAGTCACACTGTAAGTGGTTGAAATTATGACATTTGTCTTTGTTTCCCCTCAAGAAAAAATTCGTCATTTGTAGATAAGAACACAAGGAACATTTCTATTATAGTAGATGTCACTGGTGACAGGCCTACATTGGTCAGCTAGCCAGTCGAGAAATTAATTGATTGGTGGCCCTTCATAAGTCTTTAACTGAAATGGTAACAGATCGTTGAACTTACCAAGAGAAGCGCAAGAACACTAGAATTGAGCTTAAGGGTACTGGGAATGAGGAATGGGTTGATTGTCGCACGTTGCGTGGTAATAGACTTGCCACAGGATCTGTCAGCCACTGAATTTGACTGTGACTGTTTTGTATACTAGATTGAACATCGTGAACATTTTATACAAGACTGAACTTCAGTACTCGGTCTTAACCGAACTTCATCATTCATTACATCGTTTACAGTCAACATTAAGTCACCTTCAAATAAAAATTCACTTTCGAACTATTTGTTTTACCTTATTGCTACACATTTCTTTTAATGTTTGTTGATTTCTCAAGACAACATCCAATAATTTAATCTTTTTCTCGTCACCAACTCAACCTCTGCTATTTTTAGGGCAAGTGAGATATCACTTCGCGAAAAGCCAGATATTCGGTTCCGAATTTGCCCTAACACGGGTCGGCGCACGACGCGTATACCGAAAGAAGCCGAGGTATTCAAGGACATCTGTCCTAAAATACACCTGGAATACTTGATGTTTTAGTATCCGGCCTGTCTTTTCCGAATTCCATTTGAGTATGTCACTTGTACATCCGTGAATACATAATTTTCCGCCAGCTCGCGTTGCATAAGAGATGGTAGATACTACGCGACTAGTGGGCTATAATCATGTCATATTCAACAAGCGCGAGCGAATAATTGTTTCATCACAAACGCCCACAAAATATGGAAAATAAAAATGCCCCCCCCCCCCCCCTCATAAAAAAAATTACTTGTACGCTTGCCAAATTTGTAGGAACATGGTATAATGGCTCATATACCATGATGGATAAGGCAATGAGAACTCTTGAATTGCATTACCCAATGATCCAGTTATTAATAATCTTGAATACTTTAGGTGTGCGTCAGGCCTTGTGTGTAATACTCTGGGATTCAAATGCCACATTCGACTTGAATACTGCACCTTTACGTGCATGAAAACTTTTGAATACTCCAGATGTACATTACGTATGGTGTACATCTTCAATACTAATGATTCTATGGTGTCACGATTGCGTATTCTAGGCAAGGATATTTTCGCTTTGACGCATGTACGGTGTATGATCTTGGGAAATGAACAGACTTCAGTTGTCAGTTTTCCCTGTTACTTGTTTAGACTCGAAACGTCTTGTGCGAATTGCTCTTCATTGACATCTTCGGCGGGGAGACGCTTTGCTTTCGTGTAAAGAACTTTTAACCAACAAAACTCTTCATGAAAATTGACGAGGTTACTTAGTCTGGCGAGAAGCAAATTTCTTCCGACGTTGTGGCCGAGCACACAGTATTTGTCCTTCTTGATCTTGATGGCCTCGTCATATGGTTTCACAAGGGGAGAAGAGGATCAGACAAAAGGCTTATAAAACGATGGCATACTGCAGCTTGCAGTGCCTGTGGAAGCGTGTGACAGATTGTTAAGTGATTCAGTATCCTAACACTGGGGAGGCGAGTGAGAATGAAGGATACATATATACCGTGCACACGAGGAAAGTTTGAATACCTCTCTACCGTGCGCAAGGCAGCGGGAGAGGCGCGTGATTGAAGCGAGTGAGCTAGACTCCCAAGCGACTTACGGAAGTCACCAGATCAGCCACACGGGGGGCGATACTATGGTGGCAACTGCAAGTTGCCTCTCTAACGCTTCCAGTGACGTGCCGCGCAGATGATTCTATATATATAGTGTGGTTCAAGCGGCCTTATCAATGTGGGAAAACAACATCATAACTCTATAGAGCCACGAGCCCATGTTATTACGTAAGCTCGATCACTTATTCGGGGACTCACAATCATGACCAAAACAAAGCTTAATTAATGGTAAATCCGGTTGCTGGTTTAACTGTAGACTATATGCGTGGATGCGCATGCGTATCGTGAATTAATTAGCGTGATTTTATTTAAATTCTTCAAGACAAACGTTGTGATAAGAGATAGAGCTTGTTTGCATAACAACGCCGGCTGTTTTGAATTAATTACTTAACTCGTCAGATAAAAAAAAACATCTTTCTTCATAACTCATTAGTATCTGTGGACGCATTTGGTCGAGTGTACTTGAAACATGTCAGAAGCCAATCACACGTGCTCGAATTGTCCTTCCTAACTTCTTCGAAATAAGTACGATTTCTTGATCCCAGATGATTCTTGCCTCTAGGGTACTGGGCTCGGAAGCAGTAAGCGGCAGGATGCAATTTTGTGATCCCCGACGTTTTTATAGACAGTTGAAATCAAAGTTTGATCTGTAGCCATTGAAATCACCCTGTGGTTTTAATAATGAACAGCCTTCAGTCAGAAGGGTTCTCTTTATCACTGATTCCGCCTGATTAAATAGGCGATATATTTGGACCGAGGCAGTCACCCGTTACGATATCAAATTAGATAAATTTGCATTTTACACGTTTCTCCGGTTAACGCGTGTTCCGAATTTGTTTGCCTTTCCCTCCTGTTCCAGCAATAACACGTGTCGAGTACTAGCACTGTGCCACTTCTGGAAGAACAGAACTGAATAGACGAGTCGGTGTATAACCGCGAACTTATTTGTTGTTCGTTTATACTGATCCAGTGATGTAAGTAAGCCGTTGCCTTTGTCTTTCGATCGATAAAGCTAGATGACACAAAGACGGTAAAATGTTCACTCTCCTTTTCATTTATCCTGACAGGTGTTTTCTTAACTTCTTCGCTTTCCTGTTGTTTACGACGTGCTATGTGGGATTTTCTCTCGCCGAACCACAATGCGATCTGGTTAACAGAACAATACCCGGTCTTGACAAAATATGCGGCTACGAATACACAGCGAAGTTCGACTTTGATAATCATTTCACAAGCGCATCGCGAGCAGTCACGTCCTTGAGAAGCATTCTCGGCAATTGCTCACAAACTGTGGAAACTATGATTTGTTCTCTGTTCGTGCCGCGATGTACCGAGGAAATACGAGGTCCGTATTTACCCTGTAGAGCCGTTTGTGACGACTATGCAACTAAATGTCAGGATATTATTGTAAATAAAGGGCTAGAATGGACAGTGGCTATGTGCAACATCCTGCCAGAGAAAGATAACCCTGACACCACCAAAGGTTACAGAGAGAGATGTTTCACGCCACCTAACTTCAAAGATAGCGGTAAAAGTAAGTTAACTGTACATTTCGTGCTTAACACGACGGGATTAATGACATTTGACGCGTTTCAATTTTCACTTAGGAGCGGCGTTATCATTGCATCAGCGTGCAATGTGCTCGCGAACACTTTCTATAGACAAAGCAGCTTTATCTGACAGGTGGAACGGCTGACCACATTGTTTTCTTATCAAATCATGTAGTTTATCATTTTGGGGAATCAGTGAACGTTGTAGACGGGCTAATCAATGCGACAATCGGGGAACGTTCGGCAAGTACGTCAGTGAAAAGTGAAAGTTATGACGTTTCGACTTGAAAAAGTTTCGGATGTTTTTTGTCTTCACCAGTGATATTACACATTCACCTTATTAAAATTAGATTTCAGTCAGGAACTGACTGTCACGTTCAAAGATAGACGATTGTTTGTTGACATTTTAGCAAATTAATTAATATGTATGTCTTGTTAGTGAACATGATTGGTTAATCACGATATTTTGGCGCCAAAATGTCGAGGACAGATAATGTCGAGCATGTCATTTTATACGAAGTAAAAAAAATACCTTTAAGATATTTTGATGCCCCAAAAGGTTTTGATTAAGCGGTTATTTAAATGGTCTGCCACGAGCAGAGAGAAAACGTATAAAACAGTCTATATCATGCCACAGAAAATGCGCCGATCGGAACACAGGAAACTGAGTCGTTGTTTACTCGCCGGTATTCAATACCCCCAACCTTCCCATCATGCACCGCGCGTATCTCGCATTGATTGTATTGCCTAATGTATTGTCTATGGCATGGTATAAGATAGTTAAGCAGCGCTCTCTCGTGATATACCATGGAATATTCCACTTTCCACTTGTATTTTAATGGTATACACACTCGTCTAAAGACTTGTCAACCCTCGTAGGTGTGTATGACGAGAAAACGTAGAGTCATGTCGGTGAAACGGTAGATCTTTTAGTACACTGGAAAAAAAACAACATAAGGAACGTCAAAACAATGGCAAAAAAACTTAAGGATTGCGTATCATGCGTGGTCCCATGACAATGCCATTGATTTTAATAACGCCTCCATCATTGACAAAGGCAATTGTCACATCAAAAAGTTCTTAGAATCCTGGCATACCACGTCAACCCCCAATGCGGACAATACTTCTTGTCCACTCCCATGACAATATGGCATCTTTTCAACAAAAATTCTTAAGTTTAAGTCCATGATTTTATTCATTGTATTTTATCACACTGTATTTTAGAATTTTTAGCGTCTGTTTACCATTTCGTCCGTTGAAGACTGTAGTTAAGACAGTCGAAGCTTCTTTTTTATATACTTTTAGCCACGTTTTACTTTAAGATGCCGTACATAGGCCATTTTTCTGTCATCACTCAGAAGAAGATTCGACACTTAATCAAGCGCTATTGTAATGATTTAGACATCAAATTAGTCTTTTTTTCCTTTAAGATAGGTAGCCTTTTTGGTGTGAAAGACCCTATCCCCGGCGCGCTTCGTTCACGTGTGGTTTGTAAGTTTGCATGTGCGGGCTGTAGTGCCTGTTATGTCGGCGAAACCACCCGACATTTTTCCACGCGCGTACGTGAGCACTTAGCCGTTGATAAGGCCTCTCATATTTTCAAACATCTTCAGAATTCTGAACGTTGTCGCTCACTGTGTTCAATAGACTGCTTTCATATTTTAGATCACGCCACTACCAGCTTTCAACTCAAGATAAAGGAGGCTATCCATATTCAAAAAGAACTACCTTGCCTCAATCAGCAATTACACCATGTAAATCTAAAATTATCCTTTTAATTTACACCTTTTCACGTTCTTTTGTTACTATTTGTCTTAATTAGCATTTTTGTCTACTTATTATTCAACTTGCTTTGTAATCATTCAACTGAAGATGACAGAAGTTCTGTCATAACATGTCTTGTAAACTTAAAAAATTGGTCGTTTTCCTTCAAATCTTTAGAATGTTTTTAGATTTTATCATGGTTCATCCTAGCTGCGGCCGTTCTGTATTTTCGAGAAAATACAAGGGACTCGTGAGATATCTTTGATCATTTGGCATGCACTCGAAAGCGTTACATTATTACTGTGTACACATATATTGTACACCTTAACAATACTGCACTGACAGTGTGCAAGGCAAAATATATTTATACAAGAACAAATTATACTTCGGTTAACTTTTAATCCCGGATTAGCGTTCGTCGGCTTCCGAGCCCGGCCCTGGTTTCAACTATTGTCTCAGTGCAATCTTTGATATAACTGTGTTTCGGTATATTATCTTTCAGGCTACGCACATAATTGTTCGGACATCGTTATCCCAGCCTGCAAAGGTATCGTAGGCTATACTAAAACGGTAGTTTCCAAGGAAGTACAGAAAAAGTACCAAGCCTGGATTGAGAGAAAAATCGACTTCGACCCCAGCAAGGACAACTGCAGCAAACCGCGACAAGAAATCATTTGCGCAGAGAATTTGCCTGCCTGTGTAGACAGTACCGCTGCGTTTCTCTGTAGAGACAATTGTTACAAGTTTTTTAACACGTGTACCTCGCCGTTTTTTTATGACAAGGACATGTGCATGGAATTCCCAAAGAGAGGAGATACTCCTAAAGATTCGGTAGTATGCAAGCAGACTCACTGGCCTAGAACAGAGAATTGGAAGTTATATGAAAAACCTACTAGCCAGACAGGTAAAGCTGGTTGATTGTCTAGTTTGTTTGTTTGTTTTTGTTTTAACGTTTGTAAACTTTGTTGAGAAAACCATTCTCTGTTTTAAGTGTGCAAAGCGAACATTCTTTGTTTTGTGTGTGCGTGTTTTGTTTTTAGGGAGCTTAAGCAAACCACGACGACGACGGCAACGTGAACATCACAAAACAAAAGGTTTAATGAGCTGAACAATAGCTGTGCACGTACGTTATAAATCGTTGTACATTTCTTTGCCGTCCTCTGCAAAACAACAACGTGAAATGACCAAGTTCTACGTCGACTACGGAACGTGGACGACGACGGCTAATTTTTCGTATTTCCAGTTGGAATTGAACGCCGTCGTTGCATATTTAACTTAAGCACGTTTTTAGAGCCATTGACGTACTGAACAGATCTAGACAATCGCGAATTTCGTTTGTAAAATTTAAATTCATTTTTTACTAGTCGTCGTCCTCGGCGTCGTCGTCGTCGTTGCTTAAGCTCCCTTTTATCTACTTCTGTACCTATTACAAGTAAATAGTAATCTTCATAGAGGAAGTTCCTGTCACACTGCCTGGTTATCAGGGAAGTCCCCAATAACTAAGGTAAAATAGGGTACAAAATTAAAAACTAATCACAATCAAATCCAAGTCCTAATAAAAAGAGGAAGTAAAATGGAAAATCACTTTTGAAGTTTAAACCTATCAATTAACGACATTCTGAAAGAATCTGAAAACGAAGCTTGTTTATGTCCATAGGCAGGGCATTCCAATCGGAAAAAGCAGTATTTACTGATCTGAGCAAACCATAGTTACTACTTGATGTAATGGATCGAATAGTGTCCTTTGAGCGAGTAAGCGGGTAATAAAGCAAAAGCTTCAATAGAAACTTCGGCAAACGGAAAATGTAACCTTGTAATCTACTCTACTGGTATTGATCCGCGTGTTGTTAGATCAGTATGTCCTATCGGTTTTGGAATTTTGTTACTTTCTCTGTTTGCTTAAGCATTTCATTCCAAGATGAACCGTACAGAAACTGAAAAATTTATCTTTATTAACTTCTTTAGGTCCAACGATGACTGCCTCAGGCAAGACAGGTATGATTACGTTAGCTGTATGAACCTTGCAAAGCTGTAGCCTTTTTCGTCTTCGGCAGTCTATTAAAGTTCGTCGATAACACGAATGAAGCTTTTGTTGGGATGTTTTAAGAAGAGTATGAAATTTAACATATAGTTACCTCAATTATGTCTTACGGACACCGAGTAACGTTTCTTGAACAAACTCCAAAAGCCTGATACCCTCTTTACAGAGTACAAGTTATGGAATTAAACTCCTAGTCAGTCAAGAAAACTGTTTCCTATCCAGCGGTACTTTCCCAAGTACAAATTCAGGGAGTATCTCCCCTACATGCTGTGATATTCCACAAATATTTTGAACCAATAAAGTGCTAGCTAGGTTTGTGTTCACTGTGCGTTTGTAGTCTTCATTTAGAGAGGTAGATATTGGTTCACGTTTTAATACAACTAACCGATGTGTGACATGTTGCGTGACATGCCCTTATTTGTCAAACCCATATTTCGAGATTCCCGGATGTGCGAAAAGTGTGTTCTTCACAAGGTCCCTCCTTTCTTATGTCTGTTAAGTGCTCTCTGGCATATTGATACACAATGCAGCTCCTTGCATTCCAACCATAAGCCGTGCAGAAACTAAATGACTTATTAAATTCACTATTGTTTAGGTACAACCAAGACTCCCTCAGGTAAGAAAGTTCTAGCTCACATTGCTGTAATTTTCTCACGTGCCTCTCGCATTGCTGTAGATGTTCTCGTAATGGTACTCTATGAAATCTTGCCCAACAACAAAACTTTACCGTATGCTCGGTGTAAAACCAACGGGGGGCCGGACTACTCCCTCATAGCAGCTATATAGGTATGTCCGGCCCCAAAGGGTATGGCTTTTTAGCCGTTTTGGTCATAAATAGGGTATCGATTTTTGTCTCAAATAGCGTATGGTTTTTGCACTCTTGTTTTGAATTCATTTTTTTTGGAGAAACTTCTTCATGTTTCATCATTATCGACAAGACCATGAACAAAAACCTTTCACAATGCCTTTAACATCGGTCTGAACCAGGGAACTAATTATAAGAAAGATATGAACTGCAGGGTATTGATTCAGGTGTCAGGTCTTAAAATGGGTAACGAATATTTGATCAGGTTATAAATAGGGTAGGGGAAATCACAGATTTTGGTCTTAAATAGGGGAAGGTTTTTTGGGAAGCGGGCCGTACGCCCCCACCCGATTTTTGTGGGAGTTTATCTGAATCAGATGCAAATGACGTCAAAATTAAACAAGCGCATTATATTTTGAGCTTTCGCTGCGCGACGGAGGCTGGTGATATTGAAGTACTTTTGGCTTTTTAAGTTATACACATATATTTCAATATGTACCTTTTTTACAGCTTTTATAATCTTATACATTTTTAGATATTTTGTAGTAGTAATATATTCTTAGGTAGTTCAGTTTAATATTTATAACCAATTGTGCATACATTTTTACTTTGTTATTTTGTTTTCTTGGCGCACCTGTAAACTAGCTGGTACGTCCTGTAGACTGTGCTTATTAAGTCTATGGGACGCACCGTTACATTGCAGAAAGGGTCCTGTCCAAGTAAAATAAACTGTCTATGTCTAGTATTGATAAAACCGTCACATCTTGTCAGTTGACCTGAAAGATCAAGATTTGTGGTGCTGCTGCGAATACCAAATTCAGCATGCGCAGAGTCCATGATAGTTTATTTGAGTCTCCTTAAATAGTCCATTTCTCAGTTGCCTTAAGCCTCTCTATCAAAGCGAGGTCTCATGCACAACTACTCATTTGAAAATGAGTTTAATTTGCACCTGAATGGTATCTCATTTTCATATGATAGGGTTGACGCCAAGACTCGCTTTGAGAAAGAGGCTAATGATAATTCGGAGATGACCTATTGTCTTTCACTTGGGGGGTTCATTTCTGATAGAATCAATGTTACACACTGATTGTTATTTGATTCATACTTTCCTTGCTTTAGGTACTTCAAGCACTGAGTCAAAAGACGTTCATCATGGAGGTATACAGACTACAGACAAAACAGGTAATCAATCACCACAATCTATGCACAAAACTCGTGTCGCAACGTCACATCGCGTACACCGCAAGCGCACGCGCTAAGGAAGAAATGTAAGCAAGGATAGGGCTTCACACGGGTTGCGCTAACGTCGCCTGCAATTTACTCTCTTGGATGCTCGGCGATCCACATTTTTCTTTCCGTCGATCTTGAGAGGGTTTACCTCGAGAATAAGGCCTATATTTGGCTGTAATCAGTTTAAATGTCGTTTCCAATGGTAATCAAATTTTGTGGAAGGTAGTAACGAGTCAGAGGCAGAACCATTTCTAGCTTCATTTGCCGGTGAAAATTTGCAAAGAAGTGTCATCAAGATGTTACAGTCCTTTAATAGTGGGCACTTAAACTGACAGTGAACTTTGAGGAGGGGTCGATCCAGAATTTTTCAAGGGGGGTGGCTGGTACCTTGGGGTGCAGAATCAATGGGGTATGTTCCCAAAATGTTGCAATTTGAGAATTGGAACCTAAATGAAAACCATTCGACTAGAAAGACTAGCAATGCCACAAAGGAAAAATTACGATGAGGTACCGGTCCAGAGAGTTTGCCTTTATTTCTGTCATAATTTTCACAAACTTTTTCAAATTTTGTACGTTTGGCCTCTGCAAAATTGGGGGTGACTAGCCACACAATCCGCCCCACCCCGCCCCTTCCCCCCCCCCCCCCCCCACACACACACACCCTTAATCCGCCCCTGCTGAGACGGGTGTTATCGTTAACCTTTACTTTGTTTATTTACAGATAACGTTCTACCGCCGGGTATGCATGCTCGAGGAAACCAGGGTGAAAGCAAAAAAAACAGCCCCAGTAAACTAACTGTAGGCCTAGTGGTAACTTTCATTGTACTTCTTTTAATTGCAATAGGAATAATAGGATTCTTGTTGTATCGAAAAAAGAGAAGTCATCAGTTCGCCTATCAGAAACAAGTTCTCTATTCTGAAGACAAAGCAGAAGAATTTGAAATTTTTACTTGAAGATTGACTAAGTCTTCTTGGAAAATTTATTTTAGAACAAAGTCGTTATTATACGACTGAATGAGTGTCAGTTTTTTGAATGGACCTAAGGTATTATTCCGGTTAAATGTCTCCTCGTAAAGTATGGTCGCCTATAAATCAGTCTACAATTAATGAAAAATTCTTGGGACACCGTTGTTGTCTTTCCCCACTTGAAACAGGAAATGTTAAATAGTTCCCTTCTCTCAAGTATCAATGTCGTGTAGCGTGAACAATTTCCTTCGATGACTGGAAGGGGGGCCCGGACAGGGGACGCAGGAGAACCTCAGTTCCGCTCCATTCGTGACGAATTGTCATGTTTTTGGTATTGAAATGTCCCAAGGAATTATGACTGTGACTGTAGGTATAGAGCGGAAAAACTAGAGTGTCTCTAAATGAAATGTCACCGACAAGCAATGCCTGACTTTCGCCAGAGCCATGAAAATTGTGGTTTAGGGCAAGGAAAAATGTATACTACGGTGTTAGGAAAGGGAATAGCAGTTCATAAATACAGCTTTATAAAATTCGTTCCCAAAACAATTCAGCCTGAAAGAACTGGAACACCTCAAACTGTATCATTGTTTACAAATATAACATTTAAGCCAAACAGAAAAGAACATTCCAAGCTTCCCAAATGTATTCTTCAGTGCCCCTGATATAATTATGTAGGTATAAAAGAAGTTCACCGCGTTATAATTCCCTTCCACGGTTTTCAATTGAGGTTTGCTTAACAAAATAATACATATTAGATCGGACAAACTTAACACCATCAGTTTAATAAAAAGAGCAATTTTTTTGCAAGACTACGAAAACGTTATTTCCCTGCAGCTATGCAATTGAAGGACTGAATTCCACACACCTATACCAGACACGTAATTTCGCGTCAATATCACTTGAAAATTAAAACTCTTATCGCCCGACGAGTAGTGACATCACGAAATGTACGGGTCTAGCGATGAATTTCTCTATGCAATCCAAAAAATTGTTATATTTTTTGACTGACAGATGTAAATGTTTATCTTGTAAGGAGTTACCTTTCATAAACGCCGGTATAAGGCTAAAGACGTAAAACCTGCTAAACAGTATTGAAAATTAAGTCTGCTTAGCTTATCAAAGATTTGCTTCTTTATTTGAAGTTAATGAGGTACTTTATACAACGAAGGGTTGCAATAAATAAAATAAGGAAGTTGACCACTTTGTGGACTGATTAGCGATCATGAGCATGACGTAAAAACCATCAGGATCACGCGGTTTCTTGTCAAACATTTTATGAATCAAGAGGCCATGATCTTGTATAAATCTAATAGGATTTTTCTGCTCCTACTTGGTATTGAAGAGTCAGGTGACGTAAAGCAATAGAGAGCAAAAATACAAAAGAACAAGCGAATGAAGAATACAATGAAGACAATGGGTTTGTGAGGCGGTGTTCTCTTGTGATGTGCACGGTGTCTTCTACACCAAGAAGTAGCCGATTTTTTTAAATATTTCGCGTTTTATTTCACTTTCTGTTGAAACATACGCTGTATACAATTCCGTAGCGCCCTAAAGAAAAACATTTTTTCCCTAACTCTACCCCCCTCTCCTCCCTTACGCGCAGACATTTACCCTAAGCTCACCCTCAAGCAGTGAATGGTTGATTAGGACCAGTCTCCAACGCGAGTGATTCGATGCGTCCGCAATGCTCTCCTCAAGTGTACCGAAACAACCACGGCTGGCGGCTCATCCTAAATTTTCCCTCTCGTCAAATCATGACGTCACTGCATGAAACGTAATGGCAATGCTTACGTACCCCTATACAAGATGACAAAGTTTTCTATATTTTGGGGGCGTTTTTTTTTTAAAAAAAAATCCTCTCGCCCGCAAAGCCGTTTTAAGTTAATGTGTCTAAAAACAGAGAGGTGTGTACGCCTGAAGAGAACTTCTGTTCATATTAAGGATATGTGAATAAAACAGCTCTGTAGTCATAAGATTTGAGATTTTGCCATGGCTTTCCAGGTGCGAAAACTTTCCTGGACGTTCAAGAAACGGGCCCCAGCTCCCAGTTGGCTTGATAGCTCAGTTGGTAGAGCACTGCACCGGCATCGTAAAGGTCATGGGCTCGAATCCCGTTCAGGCCTGAATTTTTTTTCAGGCTTTAATTTCACAACTGCTAAAGTTGTGTGTATAACTACAATGATCAATCATATCTTTAACCCTTTCTTTTGTTCCAATAAATTTGCATGGCTGCCGGTCATGTGAGCGAAAAAGCGGGAAATGACTGTTGAGCATTCTTTCAATTTTATATGACTTCTTCTTTGCTATTCTGTAGAATATCTCAAAGCTACAACATTCAAAATGGTGGTCCCATAGACACGCACCAAAACGAGGCGCACATAATTATTAAAGGGGGGAATCGAAGCGCATGCATTACAGTGACGTCTTTGCTATCCTCGCTGATTGTGTTGAAAATACACCAGATTATCGAGTGGTAAGAGGGTGGTAGCAGTGATTGTGTCAATTGTTGTTTTTATCACAAGAAAACGAAATTCGTATCTTTGCGCCGAGGTAGAAAATAAAAATTTCAAAACGAAACGACTACACAAAGGCGGAAAATGATGTTATCGACATCCTCGAAATCGAAACTACGCCATTTGGGTGCCGGATGTGGCTTTGTACGAGTTCAACGCGAGGTCCATTTTCATGTCAAGACCTCGAGTCTATGTAAATTACCCAAGTCTACATTAATTATAATTTAAGACATTGAGCGTTTTTGTAACGCTTTTGATCGCTCCACCGCTTGCTCGTGGGTAATGTTATTGATCATGAAGTTCAAACTGGAGACACTGTTTTCCAACAGATTACCAATACAGTTAATGCTGTTTATACTTGTGATTAATATCACTAAGTGTTGTAAATATGGGACTATGCAGTCTTTGTCATTTAAATAATTGCAGTTGAAAACACAGTATCAGCTTTGAAAACGATCATATTATCGAATGGCCGATAGACGAAGATCTAACAAGAGACTACATCATGGTCTCTTGGATTAATTCAACCATACAATCCACATTGTTCAAGATTTCAGCTCTTGCGTTCAGCTTCAATTTCTTTCAGTCTGCTTTTTGCTACATGAGCCTCACGCGCCGGTCAGTCAAGCGAATCGTGAGTCAGCGGATTCCTTCCCATGTCTCAAATTAAAAGGCATAAATAATATCTCAGTTTTCCTTGCTGCAAAACCGGAAATTTGCATTCGTCGACTTCAACACGGACAAGGTGAAGATGAATCGCTTCGGGTGGGTTTTATTCGTTGCATTGGAAATTTCCCTCGTAAATTACGCGTCTAGTTCAACACACCAGAAGTTGAATAGCACGTTATTCGCCGATTGTGCAAAAGCGGGCTACAATGTTACCGGATTTTATCCAGACAGAACACAGAAACAACTTTCCGGTTCATTTGCAAGTATGCGGAGCAAGTTTAAAAACTGTTCTTCGCTATCAGGTTTAATGACTTGTTCGCTTCAGCTTCCAAAACGTCCAACGGTAGTTCCAACTTTACCGTGCAAAGAAGCGTGCAAGAATTTTGTTTCAGATTGCCAGAACAGGTCGAGCGAGAACGATGGACTGATTGCTTTATTCAGAGATATTTGTGAGCTCCTTCCTTCGGACAAATGCTTGCCAACGACAAACAACTTCAGTAACAGTGCTCCTGGTAAGTGAAGAATGTCTTTTATCTTAATATTATAATCGCCTGAATCAGGAACTAGTTGATTTGCATCGTAATTATGGCTCGTGGGCAGAATGTTGCAAGTCTACTCGAGAAATAATATAGTCTTTTGATCAGCCATAAAACTTGTTATTGTAGCGTACGTGCAATAAGGTGACGTAGACGCGGCTTAAATGTTGAACGTTATCCTTTATGTCATGTGGATGCGCGCTAAAAGCACGCTAACTGATATGGTTGACCGACTCAGTAGACAGAATTTGACGCAGCTACTTAACAAGTAAATTTCTCTCGAGAAAAAGGTATTAGCAGGTGCCTGTGCATGGTAAAAGCGAATATATTCATCACTCACTCCTCCAAAACAAATAACAGTGGCCAACGATAGTTGATGAATTCTTTTAATTTGCATTTATGTCGTTTACCAGCCAAATTTACTTAAGGACAAAGCACTTGTCAAGACAGCCAATGACACCAGGCACCCAATGTTTATCAAATTTGCTCCAAAACAGACAATGTAGACATAGCAGTAATGATTACGAATACCTATTCCAAAACTTTTCACTTTCCTTTTGTTTGCTTATATAAGTTTTTTTCACGTTCTTTTCCAGAAGATGTCAATTGCAGACGACTCACCATAAAGCAGTGCCAAAATGCTGGATACAACTTCACTTCAGTGTCAGATGCATACCAGCAGATGGTGGAATCAAGCGCAATCTTTCAGGACGGCGGTGTCAACTCCACGCTGCGAAGAATAATCTGCATGGAGATTGCACCACCTTGCGATGCCAAAAATAAGCAGAAATTAATTGTTCCCTGTAGATCTTTGTGTGATGACGCATATAATGAGTCACAGTCAGAGTTTGTGAAAGTTTTCAAGACTCAAAAATACTGCTCAACGTTTCCGGAGTCTCCAGAGAACACAACTGAGGATAGGAGAGAATATTGCACTCTCCAGACTTGGCCAGATAATGGACATTGGCCAAGTGGTTTGTGGGAATCCCTTACCACAACAGGTATGTAATGAATAATAATGGACAGATTATTCCATACGACCAGGAGAAGGGGAAAAAAATGGCGTTAAACAGGGAACAGTTGAATGTATTTTTGGATTACTAAAACAAATCTTCTATGGGCACGAGAAATGATCATCGGTCGAGTTGTGTTTTTTTCATTTTGTTGCTGTCGTTGTTCAGTCGTTTATTTTCTTTGGCCGTGATCGAGTTATACGTGATGTATGCGGGAAGTATGGAGAAAGCGTAAGGGGTAGTTGAGGCCCAACTGCAGCCTTCTTGAGTGCTCTCAAAACTTTCTAAGTGTATCATAAGTCGATGATGTAATCAGATGAAACAATGATTCAATTGCTTTAGAACATTGCCAACGGTAAAAAATTTATTTGGCAAAGCAAAACCGGCTAACTTTGCGGCCGTCATGAGCGTACACCACTGGGTTGCTATGCGCGATCACGTGTGCGTCTTTGCGGGCTGTTTTCATGGAAAATGGAGATATATGTTTTTTCACTGTTTATTTTTAGGTTTCGCTTCCGTATTTCTTTCCCCATGCTTGGCGAAACAGTCTTCCGCTTTCTGCACTTTAATTAGAAGTATTTTCCAGATCCCTGTCTCCACATGCTGTGGTTTTTCTCTTTCAGTTGTAATTTTTCAATCGCTTTCATTTAGGTCAGCAACCGACGCCTCCAACCATGGCTAACAAAACCACGCCTGTACCGTCGTTTAATACAACCACGCCTACGCCGACTTCAAGTGCAACCACGCCTGCACCGACGGTTAATACAACCACGCCTGCACCGAAGGTTAGCGCAACCACGCCTACACCGACGGTTAATACAACTACGTCTCATACATCCAAGCCCGTGTCGACGACCAGTGTGACCGCCTCTGTTTCGAAAGCTAATGGAACCACGCCTGCACCCACAACTAAAGTTACCACGCCTGCTTCCACAGCTAATGGAACCACGCCTGCACCCACAACTAAAGTAACCACGCCTGCAGCTTCGACTAAGGGAACCATGCCTGCATCCACAGCCATTGAAACCACGCCTGCACCCACAACTAAAGTAATCACGCCTACACCCTCTACTAAGGGAACCACGCTTGCATCCACAGCTAATGAGACCACGCCTGCATCTTCGACTAAGGAAATCACACCTGCACCAACAACTAAAGTAATCACGCCTACACCTTCTACTAATGGAACCACGCCTGCATCCACAGCTAATGAGACCACGCCTACATCTTCGACTAAGGAAACCACACCTGCACCCACAACTAAAGTAACCACGCCTACACCTTCTACTAATGGAACCACGCCTGCACCCACAACTAAAGTAACCACGCCTACATCCAAAGTTAATGTAACCACGCCTGCATCCAAAGCTAATGTAACCACGCCTACATCTTCTACTAAGGAAACCACGCCTCCATACACAGCTAATAAAACCCAGACCGCACCTTCTACTAAGGGAACCACGCCTGCATCCACGCCTAAAGGAACCAAGCCTGCATCTTCTTCTAAGCCTGCACCTACGTCTCATAAGTCAAGTACAAGCAGCGGTTCAACTTCTGGAATGAAAGGTAAGAGCCAACCAAAAGTGAAAGTTTGGTTATTATCAGGAATATCAGCTCTGGTAAAAAATCTTTCCCTCGTCACAAAACGTTGAATGTTTCACAGTAAAGAGGGCGAAGTGAGTGAAGGCGTGAGTTAATATTTTGAGAGTTTCAGTTCATTTTGTTTCTCGTTTCGCAGTCTTAAAAATCAATAGAATACTCGCAGTCTGTTTTCCTTTCGAAATTCAGAGAGAGAGGAGTATGGGGCGACGGCTTTTAGACGAGAAGGGATTGAGATGAGACGAGACAAGGGTGGCGCACTCCTTCGCTTCACTCCCGCCATTTTTTGCGTTCGCGTTTGCAGAGATGAAACGCCCGTAGGAGTCTAGAAAACAAAAAGCATCTGGAAATTCAGGGAAGATTACTTATTTTTTGCTTAAAAATGCCGAAAGATGGCTAGGTCCGGACTGCTGTTCCTACTTGTGCGACAATGAAGCAATAGTCTATTTTACGAGTAACTTTTCTTATTTATATAACGGTAAAATTCAACATGGATGTGTGGCAATTTCAGAAAGAAACTACTTAATTCCCGTAGCGCTGTTAGACCTTCTCGCCTTCGTGTTCATTACTAATCAAGTATATATCTCGTACTCATTGTAAAATAGCGCGTTCCATTTATCTCGTTGAACTTTATTTCTAGCTCACACCAAAGGTTCGTCTCCTCCAGTTGCCAGTGCAAGTAATGGCGGGAAAATGTCTGCAGGAGCCATCGCTGGTACAGTACTTGGTCCACTAGCACTCCTGCTCGCCATTGTAGTTGGCGCCATTTTTTTCAGAAGATATCACCGAACGAAAAGTCAATACAGACACAGTCTTATGGTGGATATGGATGAATTGTAACTTAACAAATGACTGTGCAGTGAGTTAAGTCTTTATTACAGTGGTGGTACACGACCTGTGCGAGATTTAAACTTGAATTTTTTGCGACAGTTTACTCTTTTAATAGCGAAGGAAACATTGTCTGTATTTTGTGGTACATACTTCTTAGTTATCTTTCCACTGCAGGATCACCACTGTAAAATAATTATTTTCCTTTCAAGAAACAGGAGTTCAAGTAGCTTTATTAGAAATAGATCTCTTTGTTGTTATCTGATAGCGTACCAAGAGAAAAAAGGCTTTCTCTATAATGTTTTTTTTTAATTGCCTTACTTGTAGTGGCAGGTATTTTGGTTTTTGATAGTTAATGCAAGCTGTATGACTAGTTTTGATACGTAACTATTTTCGAAAAATATTTGCCCAGGACAGAACTTACAAGTGTTCAGTGTACGATCAAAGGTTCTGTACGATTGCTAAGTATAAGTTAAAATATGAGAAGCCCAAAACCGCAGACATGGAAAGTTTTGCTTTGAATAAAGCTTTTGGTGTTGTACTGACAGTGCCTATAACAGAAAATTTAAACGAGCCGAGAAAACGGCAACGAAAACAATTGATAGGCACGATATTTTAAAACAGTACCAACGGCCCCGTTACATTTGTAAGCTGGGGGGAGTCGGAGAAGGAAAAAATTCCAACAATCTTCTTCTGAGTTATAGCACTCTCACTATTGGGACTTGTTTTCGACGCGCGCGCTTCCGCCCCGGTGGTCGCGCTCTGTGCTCCTACCTCGCGCGTTGAGCTCTGTCTCGCTAATCCTGCTTCACCTTCGCAGGACCAGATGACTGAGGGATGGAGGGTTGGGTAACTTTCTGGGGCATGAAATTTTTTTCTAGCCTTTAGGTTGTGCATGACTTTTTTTGTGGGCAATAGCTTGTGCATGTCAAACACAGTACCTGTATAGTAGAAAGCACTTGCTTGATTTTTTTTTTTTTTTTCCATGGCTTCCCTTGCACGATATTTTTTCAGCCTTTTTTGCCGTGCAGGAATATGTTTTCGATATTTGCCCAGTCCCCACCTCCCAGACGCCACTCAGTAGTGGCGGCGAACTTCCACGTCGTCTTACGCCTACACTTTCGCTACTCAGCGGATTCTCCTCACACGAAATACCCTGCATGAGCTTCTTTGCGTGAAAGAGAGAAAGGTCACGTCACTGTTGAAGAAATTCAGCGCTTCATAAATAGAGGATATTACACGGTGGCGAGAAGATATGAATTTTATGTTCGAGTGGCAAGAACAATATCTCACAGAGTGAGCGAAGCACAAGTGGCTTCTTTAGGGTCGAACTTGACTTTTAGTCATGAAAGATGGATTTATTTGACATCAAACTAAGGCTAGGAGTATCAAGTAAACATTCTGTGGGAGATAAATCGACTGCTTTCAATGTTTACATCTTTCGAATATTAACTGAGCGATAGCGGCCCAATTCTACCGGAAGTCACTATTGAGAGCCGATCGAGTACACTAAAATCGTTTGAATTGTCCCATAAATCGGGAGTCCTCGATCTTCTTCATTCGTTTGAGGTCAGTAATTATCATATACTTCTCTAAACGGTATATCAGCTGTTTACATAGCATGTCGACAGATGGAATGTCGTGAGATGGTCGAAAGATGTCGCCTATGCACGTAACACTGAAAGCGGGTGTAAATCATACAGTTTTCTAAAAGGTTGATTTACGTTATAGAACAAACAGAACTACAAACAGCTTGCTCCGTACAGATACATCAAACGTGTGTCTTGATCATGGCTGTTCTTACTGAATATCATCTTGTTGTCTACTATACCCGATGGCGGCTGCACGGCTGCGCCACCTCAACCAGATAATTCCTGCCAGCACGAATCCCACAAAACCCAGGGATGCCACGACAGCTACGGCGATGACCCACGCTTTGGGACCTTCGGTTTCAGGCTCTTCTGTTGGTGCTACTGTTGATTCTGTGAGAAGATCCAAAATTATAGTTATAGCATAGTTTATTAACTTCCTATAGGACTCTGTGGTCGGATGCGTGTCTTTCTCTGCTGGGCTAGAAACGTAACTACGGTGGCTTTTCACACCCTGGGCCCGGTGGTTCGAGAGCAGGTTAACTCCAAACAGGATTAAAAGTTAACCGAAGTATTAGTTTTTCTTGTATAAAGGTGTTTTTCACTGCTCATGTTTTGTGTAGTTTGAGATTATTCAAACTCAAAACTGCATGAAGGACAAGCAATATAAACAGAAAACCTCACCGAAAAGCTACAAAACTGAAATCAAAATTCTTACTAACCCTGGTTTAGCTTAATCCGGCTTTAAATAGCCTGTCCCTGGAGTGTAAATGGCTAGGTTTTAAGGTAACCTAACGAGACCCTTCGGGGGCGGTCAACATGGTGCTAGACGAGCATCCATCACTTCTAGTTTCTTCATGCAATTAAAACGAGCAAAATGTTCAATAATGTGCGTTAGTGGATTGAGTACAACTAATCCTTAATTAGGAACAATTAGGTTAGCACTAACCTAAATACTTGAGCCAAAAAAATGGTCTTGGCCATTCTGTACGATCACAATAACCGTGACTAGCGTGTCCATCTGCCAACAGGCCACAAAACTCTACATCCATGAAACGATTTCTGAAAAACAAAAATGGCACATAAATGAGCAGTCGTGAAAACTAATCAAAATGAAGCCTTTTGAGGGACTGGAGGTCAATGCTTAATTCATAGTATAACGTAGCCTAAAGTCTTCTTGATGGAATTCTAATCCATCCAGCGGCCGTTCTGCGAGGGTTTCCTGAACAATTTGCTGGTAGCGATCTCTACCTCTGGGCAGAGAGAGGCACTGGAATGATATGGAATATTGTCAAGTGGTCTCTGAATTTAATTAAACATACACACAATTGAACACTCACTAGCAAGATAATTACCTGAAATAAGCCGGGCAGTCTCTAATGATGTCATTACAAACCGAACTGCACAAGGTCTTAAATACGGGACTCCCTTCATCCGGGAAACATGGAGGAAACAGCTCTCCACAAAACAACTTCTTGATATTTGTTTGGCACTTGGGAAACTTAGAAAGTTCTTTTTCCACGTTCTTTGGAAAGGCGGCTTCTAAATCTCCACCGTCGTACGTTCTGTTATAAAGCCATTTGTAAAACTTCTTTTGGACGGACTCCGAAAATAAAGTGTGCTGGTAAATACCCAAGTTTTTACAGGCAGGAAAGATCAACTTTTGACAGCCACGATCCAGTGGACCTAAAATAAAAAAAAGAAGCAAAGAGCAAACTAAGTCTGCAATACGTAAGTACTAGCATTTCCATAGCTACTGGTTTTGACATGTCCTTGACCACGTGACGAGAAGAAGAAAACGTTCTGGAACGAGAATGACGTGTCTCTTGTAAGGCATGAATTAAACCTCTGCGCAGTAGTTCCGCGCCCTCATCCCCCTCCAAAAATAAAACAATCCTATATTACCCAACGTATTTTTGCAATTAGAAACATAAATGAGAAATGATATTAGAGCATTCAAATTTTGTTTCCTGCTATTGTTAGACGTACAGTAGCGCATCCGTTCCTCTCCCATAAAAGAGGAATCAGATTTGATGATAAATATGACCGAAATCTCTCTAATTGTTATCAAAGGAAACTCTTGCTTTGTGATAGAAAAACAGTACACATTACAAAGAGTGTCAGTTCTGTCATGTCAAGACATTCAAGATCTAGTAGCGTACTACCAACCTTCCAGAATCCCCCGATCATCACACTTATTACTTCTTAACCCCACAAATTTTCACCTGAAGACGTATGGTTCTCGAGCTTTTGCTGTTTCCGCTCCTGAACTCTGGAACAGTCTACCTGCTTCTATCTGCTCATGTGACAATCTAAGTTCTTTTAAATCTAAACTCAAAACTCATCTTTTTAAGAAAACTTATTATTCTTAGCGATTTTTACTTTTATTACTTTCTTAAATGCACATTTTTAATTATTAAGATTAGTACAGCTCATTTTGACGATTTGTACAGCGCCTAGAGCAGGCATGGATAGGCGCTATATAAATATTTATTATTATTATTATTATTATTATTATTATTGTTATTATTATTATTATTATTGTTGTTGTTATTATTATTATTGTTATTACTGTTATTATTATTATTATTATTATTACTGTTATTATTATTATTATTATGATGATGATGAT